>NW_024582056.1:1190241-1486050 GCF_017639235.1 Corvus kubaryi | reverse complement strand
AAGGATGTGAGAAACATTTCCAGATTTCTTTCTTTTTTTTTTTTTTTCTGAGTTCAAATGCAATTTCTTGCCACTAAGAAAGCTTCTAACATTTGTAACTACCGGGAACTCTAACCTGAAGTCAGAACTGGTAAGTTTATCTTTGAGATATGGTGAAGCTTCTTTAAAGTGCTGTATAAATTGGGCCTACATTCACATTATAAATAAACTGTGAAATCAGTCCATGTGTGTTACAGAAACCCATATCAGCACTTCATAAGATTTAGGCAAAGTACTGTGTGTTTCTTTACAGCTCTAGAACACCTCCACACTTCTGCTCTGCTGCTGGCCTGTTCACTTCTGCAGGGTTTCTAGAACTTGCAAATGTTCATGTTGCTCCCTTCCTTCCCAAAGCCCTGAGCTAGTGAAATGAAGTAGAAACAGCTAGCTTAAAATTTCTGTCTGAACTGAGGACACAGAGAGCTTCTACAAATGACCAGGCTCTAGTATGCTTCCTGGCCATATCACAGACTTAAGGCAAAGCAGAGAACTTCGGAATTCCCCTACTTCTTGTTTTCCATGGCATCCTTGAGGAGTGAATTCAAGTGTGCATATCAGCAGGTAGTATCATTTCCATCCAATTGGAGTCTTTCTGCATCACTGGGACTGGGAAAACAAACTCAATCTCTGATTTTCAGTATGTAGAAAGACTGAAAACTTATCACTTTCTGAAATTCTGATCTCAAATCATCATCCTCTAGTATATAACTTCAGTACCCATTAGCAATATCCCCATGTGATTTATATGAAGAACACAACAGATATTTAATTAATATTTTTATATCAATGTTAAACTAAAACCTTTGTCTCCACTTCCTTTCCTTTTGAGGCAGGAGTTTTTGTAAGTGAATGATTCCTGTTTTGCTATGATTAACTTGAGTTAATCATCCTTGGATGTAAACTCATCCTTGAGTTTTTATGAATTTTCATGAAAATATGCTGTTTACATAAAGCCACTCAGAGAAGCCACAAAGACTGAAATTTCAGACATGGGCTTAATCTAATTTCAAAATTATTTTGCCCAGAAAAGGATGGTCTTACATCCTATCTCCCTGATCTCCACTCTCCTCCTTTCTCTGGTGATCATGAGTATGGCTGCTTGGCCACAGATACAATCTGACTGCTGACAGCTTTTGGGTCTAAAGGTCTACTGCATCTGTCTTAAGCAGAAGGGATCAGCCTTCCAGGCCCTTCAACAAGTGGAGTTCCTTGCTAGTGGCATTAGTGTGCTCTTATACTTTTTGCACCACAGGCTATTTTCTGTTTATTAGTTTACAACTGAAGTTTGAGAGCTCCATTGCAGCCTTTACTTGCCCCCATTCAAAAAACCTACTACTATTTAAGTTTCTTAAATCTTAACCGTGTGTGATATCCACAAAGTAAAGCTGAAAAAGTTTAGGCAGTAGTGCCCTAACCTTTATCTAAAGGTTATTGCAGATTGTTATTGTAGCTAACACCAGTTCATGGAGAGGAAAATGCAGATAAGTCTCCATGCTGCACTGACAGGTTAAAATAAGGGCAGTGGAATTGTAGTAGTAGTAGTAGTAGTAGTAAGAGCAAAAATTCTTATTTATTACAGACACAGAGTTGATGTTGAAATCACACCTTAAATCTAAGATAATATTAAAGATACCCTGAGGGGAACATAAAATTTATTCTGAAATGCACACATTTGAAGAGCATAACAGATAATAATTAATTAGAACAAATAGAGCAGTTCATCCTGTCACAGCTAACTGATAATATTGCTTTAAATGCAATTAATGCATTAAAAATAGCCATTTTAAAAGCACAACATAATAAATAATAATAATAAATACTAAATACTAAATAATAAAAAAACCAAAATAAAAATTAGGATAACCTAGTAGAAAACACACTAAATTGAACAAATAAACAATTTAAGAAAGAAGTATTTTGAAGACACTGGAGAAGTTACTACAAGTGAGAGAAAATTTTATATCATTTATCTGTAGTTGCTAAAAAAGTTATTTATTTTTATTTTAATCAAGAAAAGTCCTTGCAGTCTTTTACTCTATAGAAGCTTATGTCAGCCTCTGCACCTAGTCTCACAGAAATGCAGGTAGATTCTGCTCAGAGAAATTTTTGCAGGACTTACGACTTATCTTTAACCAAGGAGCCAATGGCTTATTATTTATGATCAAAGAATTATGTGTGTATATACCTAACACTACTATGTCAGATAACCAAAGCAACACTTTTCTTCTCATACACAAATAATTTTTGAGGTCATCAGCATCCATGAGCTTCATTGTGAGGTTTGTGCTGAAACAGACAGAATTGCATGTTGCTACATTTTATAATTCCCTCCAGCAACTGTGGTGAAGAAAATGGTCTGAGTTAGGTGAGCATTGGGAGAATCAAATAAAAGTGCAAGGGACTGAAATTACTATGCCTTACAGTTGTCACTGTCCTTGTTTATTAGAGTACATAGCCACAATATTTATTATTTGCTTGTATGTAGGATTTATGCACTAGTCACGCTTACATTGGTAGACAACAAAAACAAATGTCTGCAGAGTTTCATTGTTTACCTGATGGCTTTTTAAGAGCATTGATCTTCAGGCTGGTAGCTAAAGTCATTGGTTGTTATCTATTTATCTAGCTAGAGAGACACGTACACTAAGTATTCTGGCAAATGTCCAGATGAGATAAACCAAAAATCTAATACTCTACAAGGAAGTTTAATATCTGAAAAATGCCCTATTTTGCTTTATCCAAACTTTTCAATTTCTAGTAAGTGGGATTGAATAAGGATTGGATGTGTGGTAGGGGGATCAGGAGAAAAGTTTAGCACAAACATTTCATTTGCAGCCACTTCTAAAAGATGTTTTGTCATGACTGCTTTCGACTTCTCTGCATTAATAAAATCTACTCATTTAGAATCTATCTCTCCTGAATATGATCTCTACAGACAAAGATTTATGGCATTTAATATATTTTGAAGCTATCCCATAAAAAGCAATCAATCTTTCTAAAAACATGTTTATGTAAAAATTAAAGCTAGAGACATAATTTTCCAAACTTGCAAGAGAGAGTCATCTCTGCCCCATTTTACAAAAGCAATTTATTTGTATGGACCAGAACAAACAACCTCAGGGGATTCTCCCAACTCTATTTCTAATGAAATTATTAGCAAAAGAGGAAAAGAATTCAGACAGTAATCATGGAACCACTACATATTTGTCAACAGAGTATTGATGAAATGCAACCTTTGCTTACGCAGGACCTTTAAAATCTACTAGATATTTAAAAAAGGTGTGTGGATATTTATGAGGCATAAGCTTCTCATCAGCCTGTCTCCTGCATTTCTCTGATGCAGAAATGCAATAATTTTTTTTAGGCTTTAAATGCTAGCTTTGAGAAAGGAATAATGGGATATCTGATGAAACAAAGTGCAGACCTGCCAATATCTCTGCCTAGTTCCTAATAAAGTTAACACAGTCAGAGAAACATCATAACACATAGTGGGATGTCCTAAGTGTTGAGCAAGCAGGGGCTGGAGAGATAATTCCTCTCATGTATACTGCCTCTGTAGCCTCCATTTGAGCAGAATCCACATTCCAGAAACTCAAACAGCAATTTGACCTCTTCTACCATCATATTCAATATTTGGGCACGTAGCTCATAATGACTTGGGTGTTAATTCCTGTAATTTGTGATCCTCTTTGACACTAGAAGCTAAATTTGTCCCTGTGTTCCTTGGAAATTAGCCACCCTTCCATAAATTAGAAAGCCATCCCAAGTGCTGGGCAGCAGGAGGCAACAAATGCCTGCAGAGCTGCCGTGGATCTGTGCTGCCAAACTGGATCACTCAGCAGTCAGGCCTTCCCGAGGCCCCTCTTTAAACTCGGCATAGGTTTTGACTATGCAATGGTGCAATACCACTTTTGCAGTTCTTTCCACTTGGCAAGAGTGAGGAAACCTAGGAATATGAAGGTAGATGTGTCCAGGTGTAAAATTCTCCTTCCATCATACAAAGGTTGTCTTCCAAGATCTCTTGTTCTTTTGTAGAAGCAATGCTGACTAAATCCTTAGGAAAAGGCTTTAAAATCTGTCTTGTCAAAGCCCTTAAGAAAGGGCAGAGATACTTTAGACAAGCTAACATATCATATATGTAGATGCTTCCTCCTGCTTTGGAGGGCTCTCAGGTTTTATTTGTCCCTTTTTTTCATCTTGTGAAAAAACACATTTTTCCTGTTTCTTCATGAATCTGTGCTCCATCCTTTCTTCTCCATCTCTAGAGGACAAAGCAGAAGAAGAAGCTGGAAGCAATTGCCTATTAATTACTCTTTAAAGTTCCCTGTCACAGTGGGTTGCCCACATGCTTTCTCTTCATTTTCAGAAGCTGCAGTGTGAGAGTGCAGAAATCTGCTGACTTTTAGTTATCTGTGCAGCAGTGGAACAAGACCAAACCTCTTCTGATCACATGAATAAGCTTCTAATCATTTTGGCATGGAATTTAATGGCACAGGTTAAACCCAAACAGGACAATTAACGGGCACATCCAAGACAAATTTTATTCAGTCTCTATTACGCTAATCCTGTTCTTAGCCTCTAGGTAAAATAAGCTAATGAGATACACTATAAAGTAAATCACTATGACCATATGCAACAATTCAAAGCCTTTCTTCAACCTGTTGTTTCTCTTGGAAATTCTTTCTAGATGATGTGACTATAAAAGCATCACTTTTTCTCCTCAGAATAAATAAAAAACACTCAGTAAGTACTAGCCTAGCAATGCACGGGAAATAAAACTGAGTTCCAATCTTGATTTCTTAGCTGGCAGGGTCATTGATTACCTGTTATCTCCATTCCTGAGATTTTTCCAGGCTTAGAAGAGGCTTTAAATTAAGGGTTTTAACTGAAAACATGTGCTGCTCATTAGCTCTGCTACTGGCACACCTGTGCTGTTCTCCTGTTGTTAACAGGCCTTTGCTCAGTCCGGCCTCCTAGATATCATTATATTTACTGTTGCTGAAGTGTCTAGAGGATTTATCTACTCTTATTGGCATTTCTATCCTCTGTTTCAAGGAGGATAGAGAGGACTGACTTGATGTAGAGAAGGAAAGGGGTTTTAACCTAAAAGATGGGAAAAATTAATTTTTTGTGAGTTGGTTAATGCTCCAGAACAGCTGTTTTCAAATGGGCATCTCCTCCTAAAGATTTGTGAAAATTTAACTAGGAACTGTACATTTTGCTCTGAAATTGGCTGGATTGAAGAGGGATGCTTTGTTTTGTAGTGCTAAATATGCCAGCATTTTTTTAGCGAGGCTTTCTCGCCTTGAAATATAGATGCTGATATTTTAGACTTGCCTATGGCCTGATTGCTTATGCTTTGCAAGTAAACTGACACAGTCATTTTTTCTGTCTTCAGAGATTGGAGCATGAAGCCTAGATAGAAAGACTGTGTAGTCAGTGAATATGTAGTTCTAGATGTTGACTTATCCTGTACTGAATAAGGTCTTTGAGTCTGACAGCTCTTGATTGCATACAAATAATTGAAGCAAGATACTTTATTTACAATGACTCTATGAATTCAGTGTAAGGTATCTACATATTTACTGCAACTGAAGAACTAAAAATAGCTGTAAAATGAAGGAAGCTGATGAAAGAATCTAGCACATGCCATCTCTGACTTGTGTCTATTCACTGAGGCAGCGATAGGCTTGATGTAATTTGCTTCTTTTCAAACATGCTTTGTTTAGGAGTAAGCAAGGTGGAATAATATCTGTAGTGGTTTGGTCCAAAATACTCATTACTGTTTATCTTCTGTGAGATAAGAATTAGGAGAAATGCAAAGCAGGCACCAAACTTGAAAGAATATAAAGAAGTTTATTAACAGACCTAAAAGAGGAAAGAAAAAAATTACACCACCTTCAGAACTCTCCTCCTCCCCCCACCTTCCTCCCTTCTCCCACTGACTATGTAAAAAGACAACCCTCAAGATGTTCAGTCTGTTTACCACTTCCATAATAACCTTGTTCAGTCCATTTAGAAAGAGAAGTCTCTTCTTGCTCATGCTATGAAAACATTATCACAACAAGACAGCCACCCACTTCCAAATATTGTTCAGTCCATTTAGGAAGAGGAGTCTCTCTGCCTGCGTGTGAGTCCCTTCCCCCGACTTGCAGCTTTTCCCACAACTGCTTTCAAGGGTCCACTCTTGAAGTTTTTTGGGGTACAGTTTTAAGGTTGAGCCGTTCAGAAACAAAAACAGAGGCCCTTCTCCTTCCCTGGGAGCAAAGGGTCTTCATCATCTTCATCTTTAGGACTATCTCTGGGAGCATCTCTAGGGACTGAGGTTTCTCCTTTCCCATTTGGAGCAAAAGTCCTCATCTGGTCCATCTCTCCCTGTTCAAACTTCTCATGAAATTACAGCTGCATCAGCATCTGCCTATCTCGGCGCAGGTGCTTTTGCTCACGAGTTGAACACTCCATCCCCCATATCTTCATGAAATTACAACAGGATACTCTGATATATCATAGCTTCACAACAGACTTTCAGCTTGAAGCATCTCCTCTCTCTCTTCCCTCAGGTTTTCAGCTCTTCACAGCAATAAAAGGGTTAATCTCACCTCGGCCTTGCAGCTTTGCAGCTGGAATGTTGAATTTTTCTTATCGCAGTGGAGAGGGGGGAGAGCCGAGCCGCTCCGGCTGCCCACGGCAAGGCAGTGGGGGGGGTTCCATGGCTGGAACAGGTCCATGGCTCCAGGATGGCCGTGGCCCGGCCCGGCCTGGCCCAAGCAGGGCCTGGCCGGGCCCACTGGCCCCCACACGGGGCCCGCAGCCACCTGTGCCAGCGCCGGAAACGAGAGAGAGCTTGGAGGGGGAGTTTGCCTATTCTTATATGTGGATCACAGAGGTGGTCACAACTTTAAGTGGCTTAGAGAATTGTCCATATTCAAACTGGCCAGCTGATAGGTTCTGTCAGGTCCCAGAGGAAGCTGTAAGCACCCCTTAGCAAGGACGTCCCTTCCGGGACTATGCTTGCTAACCTATGACAATATCTTACTATAGAACTGCCTTTGGCTATTCCTTTTCGGGAATAAAAGGAATCTTTTACTGAGATTCATAAATGGTGTGTTCATTCTGCCTGCCATTCAGCAGTAATGCTTATTTGTGTCTGACCTCTTGATATGCTATATTTAGCTTCCATCTTTTATGGCTCTTTTCTTCAAGGGGCTGGGAGAGAAAGGTGAATACCTCAAACTAACAAAGTTGGTTCCTTTTATTTCCTCAAGTTACTTCTTGAATTTTGAAAGCTGAGTTTGCTAGAACATTCAGGAAAAACTTGCCACCAGGATGGATCTTTTAGTGCTTACAGGGTCTTTGGAGATAGGTGACTGGTACAGTTTAGGGTGGGAATCATAAACCAGTGCTTCCAGTGAGAGATTATACCACAAGGTCAGACCTTCTTTAATCACTCAAGACCTTACAGAGAAAATAACCACAAGAATCAGCCATGATCAGGTGCAATTATTTTTCTGTATGGAAAGTCTGTTGGAATAATGAAGCAAAACGTAATGACAGCATTGTTGCAAATGCTGGAGATAAAACGTTTCAAAGTGACTGTATGGAGAGGCAAGGTGCAGTGTTTTATGAAGATATGCACACCTGCCTGAATTCAGTTACTCTGAAGTCCCACACATTTTTCTTTCTTTTCCTCGGTTCCAGGTCTATAAAATGGGACAGATATTTTTTCATCTCATGAGATTTCGTGGCCATTACTCTTCTTCTTTTTTTTTTTTTTTTTTTTTTGGTGAAGTACTTGGATGTCAGAATAATGAGGGCTGTAGAAAAATCTATTAAGGGAATGAATAATTCTGTCTTCACGGCAGAGCCTGAACAGCAGGTAGTAAATAAAATTTGAGGTCACAAAATGACTGGTGAATAGGAATGAAAATATTGACCAGTCAACCAGGAAGCATTTATTGTCCTTTCTGAGTTTCTGATTCAAGCAGGGATCTTGTGGAAAATAAGTTGTTTGTAATTAAAAATTGAGTCATAACTTACATGTTGAAGGGAAACAAGGATTAAAAGGTCTCTGATGTTGTTGAAGTTCTGAACACTTCTCTTTGTGATTCTGTGTCCTTTATGGAGGGTGTGTGGGATTAGTTATAAAAATTTACTTCTGTATTTAAGTGATGTGCCTCAGTGGGAAAATACAATTAAAAGTTAAATCCTTTGGGAAGAGCAAGTCAGATACTGCATGTGTCTTGAAGCACAGATCTGTTTGCATCAAGAAAGTAATTTTTGCAAAGAATATCCTCATCATTGCAGTTCCATATTGCCCTGCTGCATAGCTCTTGGATCTGAAAACAGTCAGAAAAGCATAGTTTGACAGAGTGGAACAATGCTGTGACAACAACAAGAGCAGGTGCCTTTGTTCAAACTCATGGAAAGTGACTGACTGATAGGTAACATGAGTAATCTGCTGCTAGGAGTTCACTCATGTCTGTCTGTGGCAACAAAAGCACAGCTGTTCAGCTCCAGCTAGGTGCCCTGGCAAGGCTTCTTTATACAGTCTTGTAACAGCCTTTGAAATACTTGAGGTAGATTTGCATACATGTGCATTGCAACGTGGACTTAATGGCCTATTCCTCTTGTCAAATGCTCCCATAAATAAACATACTGAGTCATTTACTTGGTTGCTATAGCTGACCTTATTGCAGGAAAAGCATGAAGCTGAAATCTAACTCGCAGATATTACATATATATGCATACTGCTAGGGGCTCTCTAAAACCCAGGCTCTGTCCTGTGCCCTGGCATTCAAAAGTGTTTCTGGCCTTGGTTCCCAGTGATGAGTTTTCAAACATGACTTCAGATCAAACGTGCAGTCCTTCTGCAGTAACTACACACTTGAAAATATTACGGAGCTCATAAGATAAAATACAAAGGCAATAGGAAAAAAAGAGACCTGTTTTACATCAATTAATTGTCTAATTGGGTATTTGTCTAGATATGTGATTTATCAGGGAAACTAGAATTATTTAAGTACTTAAATGTTATTTTCCATTTTATTCTCTGGGCAGAGAAATTAATTTGGCCAACTAACTTGTTGCTAAATCTCTTGCTTCTGCCTCCTGAAATACTATTCAGTTATCATCTTCCCTTTCAAAAATACATCTGATGCTAACTTTAACCATTATTCTACCCCCTGCTACTCTCTGAGATAGAAAAACATATTTTCTGGTTAATCTTCATGTAAGCCACCCACAAAGGTGAGGGCACATGATGTCTGAGAAACATCTCTAGATTTATAATGAGTCTTTCTGGGTCTTCCACTGCTCTGACTCTGCATTCTAAATTTCCAAAACTGTGTTGACATTAAGGCTGTAACAAAGACTTTGAAGGCTATTATTTGTAGGCAAGCACTTTCAAAATAACAAGCTAATTTCAAGGCTTAGCCTGGGACATCTTAAAACAACCTATTTTCAAAGCAGACTTCTTGCAGATACAGTGAAAATTCACACATTTTCAGCCAAAACCTTCAAATTGCCAGCTTGGATTTCAATTACTTCAATAAAATTATTAAAAAAAAATTAGATCTTACAAATGTAAGATCTACAAATTATGAGCTTCCAGTTTCAGAAATTGGTTGTGTATATATAGAATAAAGTGACTAGAGAGTGATTTTCAGTCTAATAAACTATATGGAAGCTGAAATCTATGGAGGATTATGGATTTGTTTGCTTGTTTTAAGGAATGGGCGTGAAGAGGCAGAAAACTGTGTACTTCACTGAGGAGGAAAATGTTGGTATGGGACTACTGTGAGTGCACCCATTCTGCATGTTTATACTGCTATGGAGAGAAATGGGACTTTGAGTATATGTCTGTAAATAAATTAATTACTCTGAGACTAACCCTGTTAATTTTCTTCCACAGTTTCAAGTCCAAATCAAACTAACTCAAAAGCCTATCATTTTTGTATTAGGGGTAATTACTAGGAAAAAAACACTAGTATGCTGAAAACAGTAAAGTTGCTAAGCCAAGCAGTAAAAGGCCAGAAAACTAAAAAAAAATGTTGTCGTGTTATGCAAATAATAATAATTTTCTCTTATGTGTATATATTATGATAAAATCTATGATAATATCAGAGCTAGTGTTGTTGGGCTCTCTATTTTTCCATTGGACAGATTTTTATATTCTGCACAGATGTGCAGAGATGCTAAAGACTATAAGATGCAACACTTCAACAGACTTGTCTTTTTCTAAATGAGAAAAATAGTGGCACCCATTTCATTGTTAGACACAACTGATTGATTTTTGACTTAAGCTTCCTGAAATACCTTATCTGAAGAATATTGCCAATATAGAAAATTTCACCAGAAAAATACCTGAAAATGGGGTACCAGAATTGGCTAATGAACCTCGTTAAGAGGACAGATAGCATGCTAGCTCTATGTATTGGAAACAGAAATGCAGATATATTCACTGTAATGAAACTGACTGTAGAAGCCAAAGGTAGTGAAATAACTAGTTTCTATCTGGATTAAACCAACAAGGAATAATGAGCAAATTGTTTCAGTGAAGATTTTTAACTGATGCTGCATATCCAGTGTCATTAAGTCATTACTACATACAAAATAAAACAGCACCCTAGGATGGGTATATAGAAAATTGTTGTTTCCTTTTTTAGAAGCTGCACTCCTTTCCATTAATTCTGTGAAGTTTTCTAAACATAAATTCAAATAAAAAGCAACTTTAGCTCAGCTATCCTTCCTAGACATGGTAACAAGAGACTAGAGAAGCAACTTATTATGTGTGAAGGGAACCAAGCAACTGAAATGCAGAGCTGAAACAGGGAGCTGCCAGAAAATCCTATATTTAAGAAATAACCTATCATTATAGGCTGACTAATAGTCAATCATTTGGTTCCATACTAGCATTATATATGCTCATAGGCAAGGAAGAAAAGAATCTTAATCTGAATCCAGATGCACGGTTTGATTTTAAATAGCACATAATCCATCATTGTTTGTACTTGTGTGCATGAAAGAAAGAGGAGAGCTTAGAAGAAATAACGTCAGCTGTTGCTCGCTGGATAGCAAAGCAGCATATTTGGTATATGTTGTCTCAGTTTTTTCTAGCCAAGAGCCATCTCTTTCCTGGAGCTGAGAAGATGTCCTTATTTCATCTCAAAATCCGCTCCCTTGCCAGCAGTTTGAATATTGCCAGTGTCAGTGTAACTATAAGTTTTTGAGCAGCTTTGGAAGGATACGTTTTTAATGTCTACTAACTAGTACGTTTTTAGTGTTACTAATTTTGAATAGTTTCTAAGTCTGATACTTTTTTTTCCTATTATGCACCAAGTCAGGTTTCTATTTCTAAGAGAACAGTTACTTTTGTGGGGTTTTTTTACTACTGCTAATCCTAAAGTAAAATGACCAACTATTCTTTGTGTTAAGATGATAATTATAAGGGGAAGTTTATTTTTCTTTTGGTTTTTTTGTTCTTTCTTTCCCTATATAATAAAATCTCAACTTTGAACACCAATCTCATACTCCAAAATGGATACTCGTTACATCAGATTTTAGAGAAAAGCCACAAAGGACTTCAGCTATCCAGGAATCATTGAGGAAGCTGATTGAGTCAAAACTGAAGTGCTCTCACATTCCTCTGTTTGAATCTTTTGCAGGATTCTTCAGTTTTTTTAAGAGATTTAACAACCTGAGGCCAGGTTGAAGACTATGTTTGAAAGATGAAACTTAAAATAATCAGAACCATGTTTATGGAAGTTACTTTGATAGCAGGCTATTACTTGTGCTTCAGCAACAAAAGGGATTAGACATGACTAACTTTTTGGATGTGCTATATAGCTTGGATTGTTTTTTTAAGTTTACTTATGCTTTTGTTTGGTTGGTTTTTTGGTTTTGGTTTTTTTTTTTTTTTTTTGCTGTCCCAGAACATTGTGGTGTCTGGGATTTAGGCAGGCAGTGGCTACGACTTCAGTGGAGATTGAGCAGACTCACAGGAATACCCTCTCCTGCTGCTTTATTTTCCTATTGGTTAGCTATTATTAAAGTTAACTAGGCAAGAATAGAAACCCCATAGGAAAGCCCAGCTAGAAGATGATTTTTCTTTGTCAGCTCAAATTCCTCTGGTTAGAGATTCAGGCAGCAGTTGCATATCCCATACCTGCTGCTATTTTTCCTTTGCCTGCTAATGAATCCCTGCAAAGAGGCAGTAGCAAATTAATTGATTTCCTGTATGTGTCCCAGCTTTGCTATTGAGTTTAAAAGGAAACTGTATAAAAAGGAGTAGAGAGGAGGTTGGCTTGTTGCTTTTTTGATTGCTGTTTCATGTTTTTTGCTAATGTTTTATTTGTTAAAGTTTTAATGATTCCCATTAGGTATTTCAGTTATAAATAGGCACATAGCAGTTTACAAAACTCAAGAGAACAGGACGAATTGGAGGAGGGTTGATGTTCTTTAATTATTACAAAATGTTCAGGGATGGGTCAATTGATAGCTGATAATGAAATTTTAATCATAGCATTACTTAAGATTAAGATAAAATAATAAGCACTAACATGAAATGCATCGAGGCTTTTTACATAATTATATCTTTGCAAGAATTTAATTAGGATTTAGTATTCTCTTGAAACAAACATGCTGTGTTGGGTTAGATTTGTTTGCAGGCATGATCAAAATGTGAGCAATAGTGTCTTTTGCTGTTTTCTATCAATAGATTATGGCTTTGGGCATTGGTATGCACTATGCCTTAAAGAACATGTAGTGTCTGCTGGCCAGAAAGGGAACAAGGAGCATTGAAATGGGAGATTTTTGGCTTCTAGCTGTGTCACTGCTACAAGCCCACCCCTGCTGCCTTAAAAAAAAAAAAAAAAAAAGAAAAAAAAGTCAACAAAACTACTGGAAAAAAACCCCAAACAAACAAAACAGCAAACAAACAAATAAACCCCAACAAAACAACCTGACTCTAGCCACTAGAGAGTCATACTACTCAATTTTTTTACCCTATAACAAATGTTTTAGTCTGCTCCCCTCTTCCCAGTCCAGATATAGCATTTAATTTTAGGAAGAGCTTTGAATTAGTTATCCCCCAACATGGAATCTAATAGGAACGTGTTTATCACTGGCAAATCCCATACTTTTTAGTAGCGTCCTCTTCCTGTCTAGAGGAAACTGCATTCCTAGTGTCTCTGAAAGCCTGCAGAAAGCAACAAGCTTGAAAGTCTGAAGGTAAAATATTGAAGGCTTAGAGCAGTTATTGTTTTGTTCTCTTCCAAAATTGTTTCAACTCTCATCGGTTTGGAAAACATCCTGAAGGAGAAACTTTGTCTGCAACATGCTCTGATCTTAATTTTTTTTTTAAATCCTGAAAAATACTTTAATGTTACAAGCAATATTTGTAGGGATGCTTAAAAAAACCAAAATCCTAATTCTTTAGATTAGAAAACATCTGTGATATTTTTTCATACTCCTTACAAAAGAAGACAAAAACCCCAGAAGTGTGTTAATTATCCTGTAAGTGAAAGAATTCATAAGGAACCAGAGGAATATGTGAACTTATATCGGAGATGTGGCCAATAGCACAGCATTTTCAATAACAATGCTAACATTTTTCTGTTTCTACTTATTAAACTTAAATGAGGTAAAAGATGGCATCTCTAGTTGCTGTTTGATGTCTTTAATACATATATCATAGCAACTTTGCTTCTGTTTGATACTGCAGCTTTTCTTTTGCAGTGGAAAAACTATAGGAGACAGCATCTAGCCTAGAACCGAAAGGCATGGCAGGGAAATAGGTACAGGGAGAGGTATAATAGGAATTGTAGCAAGTTACAACACCTTTTCATGGGCAAGAAAAGTTAATAAGCATGAACAGGAGGAAATATAAAACGGTGGGTGTACAGTAGTTTCTGGATCCTGGCAACCAAGAAAATCAAGTAAATGGATTGGTTGGTATTTTTCTGAGGTGAGCAGTGCTCAGAAAACCAAACTACAATGGATGGGGCAAGGACTAGGACTCTGATACTGTGGAAAGAGAAGAGGCTCTCACTTTATGGTCTACTGCCTCCCTGGCTGTGTTAATAACATACCAAATAGAGAGATGGTAATAAGAAAAGAATCAGAAACATGAAAAAAAGATCAGACTGCTTGTGTTTGCTACTTGTGCAGAAGGCTGCTGGTTTGATACCTGCTGTAGTGCTCAATTCTTAGTGCTATGAAGCTGTCTTTCTAGGACTTTTGAATGCAAGTGCTGTATAGGTTATTCCTGATATTCTACAGTTAAGTGTCCCACATTTACACCAAGTCCTCATTTTTGTCTCTGCAATATGATCAGGTTATTAAAGCAAAACTTTGCATCCATTCTTTTTAAGTAGGAACACACAGTAACTAGTCAGATCTCTTATTGCAAAACAGAAAAGGGAATATATGACCAGTTGTTAAATTTATTTGTACTGTTGGTAGAAGTTGTAAAGCACTCAGGCTGTTCAAAAATTATAACCTATATATATGTTCCAGCATTGGCTGTTTGTGACAGACATCATGAAACTGATCCACAAAAGAGAAGATGTTTATGTGTCTGTGTACTGCTTGGATATTTAAAATTACTGGGTATATATTGGCCCTGTTTTTATTGATTCCATTATAGACAGGGTTCTCATTATCTGTTAAGTAGTGACAAAACTACAGTGATCATCACTTTTTTGCTTGTGTGTTAAAACAGAGCTCTTTTCAAAGATAGTGTTCTCAAAACAAAAACTTTTTTTATTTAAAGATTTTAGGTAGGTTGATGAAAGAACTATAAATCTGTTTGGCTGGATAAAAACATCTTACTACTGAAGACAGGCTTTTGGAGAAGAACTATTTTAACAAAGGTAGTTCAGACAATGTTAATAAGAATTTGGTGGTTTTTCTTTTTTTTTTTAAGTAACCAAAGCAATCAAATAATATGGAGAGTAAAAGAGCAGAGTGAAAAGTAGATTTGTTTCAAGTTAATGAACTGACTTTGAAATCTTAAATATTAATAATTTCCCTTTCTCTCTCCAGTGTACTTCTTCACAAACTCTTTGGAGAATCATAGAATGGTTGAATGGTTTGGTTTGGAGAAGACCCTAAAGATCACATAGTTCCAACCCCTCTGCCATGACCCCTGACCAGGGACACCTTTAACTAGACCAGGTTGCTCAGAGCCCCATCCAGCCAGGCCTGGAAAGCTTCCAGGGGTGGGGCAGCAGCCTAAACTTCTCTAGGCAACCTGTTCCAGTGCGTCCCCGCATTCACAGTAAAGATTTCTTTCGTAATATATGATCTAAACCTAGTCTCTTTCAGTTTGAACCCATTCTCCTTTGTCCTGTCACTACACACCCTTGTAAAAGTCCCTCTCCCACCTTCTATTCGGCCTCCTTCAGGTACTGGAAGGCCACAACTGGGTCACGCTGAAGCCTTCACTTCTCCAGGCTTGACAATCTCAATTCTCTCAGCCTTTTCTCATAGAAGAGGTGCTCCATCTCTGTAATCATCTCTGTGTCCTTCCTCTGGACTCACACCACCGGGTAAATGTCCTTCCTGTGCTGGGAACCCTAGAGCTGGGTACAGTACTCCAGGTGGGAGTGGAGTAGAATCAGGACACAGACTTCATATGTGCCCCACGCTTTATACTACTGAAGCATTCTACTTGAAGCTATCTTTGGGAAATAACATGGCAACTCAATCAGTGGAATTGTGGAAGTTAAAATATATATGCCTTTTTCTTGAAAGAAATCTAGAGGAACTGACTTGTACTAATTATTAAATTTTTTATGTACATGTCTGTATGGTTAGATCACTGCCTAGCTATATTGCTAAGCCAGCAAGCCTAGGCTGTATTAACTTTCATTTTTTGGAAACCTTAAAACGTGAGAAGTCCGTCCCACCTTATGTGCTTGATGTCTAATTCAGCATGGTGTGTGTCTTGGGGTGACTTTATGATGTGTATCCCATATCGCTGCCATATGCCCAGAAATTAATTCTTGTGCTTTTCTATGCCTCTAAACTGAGCCTGAGAGGGGGAAGGAAAAACTGAGCAAAAATTTTTCAAAGCAGTTTGCAGCTTGTTCAAGGTCACACAGAGATAGCTACTTTTTTTTTCCCAGCTGTGGCAGGGAAGCGAGGAAGCACCCAGCTTGCTGCTCCCGGGTCAGTTTCTGGCCAGTTGTTCAGTTTCTTTTTTTTCCGGAGAGAGACTGAGAGTTGAATTTTTTTTTCCTTCCCTGGAATTTCGGATTTTCTCCCCTTTCTACTGGACTGCTTCAATATCAGAGCACATTGGGAGGACTTTCCACCGAGGGCAGAGGGCCTAGCCCTGGGCCAAGCCCCAGCTCCGAGGAGACCAAAGGGAGGACTCTAACACTTTCCCAGGTTCTTTCTCCACAGCAAGAGATTTTACTATTTAGCATTATTTTCCTTTTCCCGTGTGTTTGTTAAATAAATAGTTTTTATCTCTTTCCTTTGAGGAAAATTTATTTTTCCCGAACCTGGTGGGGGAGGGGTGGTGACCTGCCTTCTCTCAGAGGATATATTTCTAAATTTGGCCAAACCGGCACAGTGTGCCATGTAAAACATTGGACTGTGAGGCTGTCTTGGGGTGACTTTATGATGCTGTATTCCCTATCGCCTGCTCTATGGCCAGACATGAATCCTGTGCCTTTCTGTGCCTTTAAAGCTTGCTCCAGGAGAAGGGGGGAGCCAGTGGAATTCGTTTGGTGGCCTGTGTTCAGAACACAGATAACTCGCTCGCTCTTCTCCCAGCTCTTGGCTCTCTGCAGCAGAGAAAAGAGTTGCATTCCCTTGCTTTTTAGCTAGCTTCTTGTTTGTTAGCTGAAGCAAGAAGTTTTCCTGAATTTGGCTTCTTCTTCTTTTCTTCTGGACTGTTCAGCAACACCAGAACATCACCGGGAGGCCTTACAGACCAGCCCGGGGGGCCCAAGCTGCACCCCAGCTCTGGAGAGAGCAAAGCCACACCTACAGAAAGGACTCAGGTTTTCTCCACAGCAAGAGGTTTTATTATTTAACATTATTCATTCTCTTTCGTGCCTGAGTACACCCTGCTTGTTAAATAAACAGTTTTGGGTTTTTTCACTTTTCCTCTGAGGAAAATTCTTTCCGAAACTGGTGGGGGAGGGGCTGCTGAAACCTGCCTTCTATCAGAGGAAGTTCATTTCAGACGTTTCCTCCAAATTTGTCTCAAACAGGGACAGAGGCAGAAATGGATTTCTGAGTGCAATAAGAAACATTGTAGTAAAAGTATCATCTTGGATAGTCTCTCTGATGCTTCTTTTCCATAAAATCCGCTGTTACAGATGCTTTCAGTGAGTTGTAAGTAAACGGCTGCTGGAGTAGACAAGTGTTCACCCAGTCAGATACAACTAATGGATGACTGAACATGCTGTTTCTTATTGCTGCTGTGTTGTCATTTGCCATCTCCAGCTGAGGTTATTGTTCATGGACACATGATAATTTGCAAGCTAGAGCAGTACGTAGGGATGCTTACATGTTAAAGCTCTGGATAAGGCCCAGGACAAAGGTGTTGGAGGTACATTCCGTGTGATCTGATTACTGAAATAGCTAGACCTGCTTCAGTAACCTGCTGTGTGTATGTATGTATCTAAACTGATATGAGCTAATAACCAGGGCTCTTGAGTTGACTTACTTGTTTTTCTCTAGTACCTGAAAATACAGAAAATCAATGTGAACATCACGAGATACAGGACGCTGGGGCTGTCTTGGTCAGCAGTTTCCTTATAAATATTCAATAGAGGGCTCAGATTACTGCTCAACTCTTAATGTGAAACTTGTTTTGTTGAGATACCCAGCTAAGGTTAGTTAAAGGCCATAAAGCCAGTCTCCCAAGATGTAAGGAAGAAAAGAAAGACTGCAGGTTTTTTAGCATCTATCCTTGTCTGTTGTAACCACTGGGCTCTGCCTAGCAGGCTGCTGCTCCCTGAGAGCTCAGCGAGGGTTTCCTAGGGCCATGCGATTAATCGCATCCTGGAGTCCATTTCGGACAGCCCTGCGATCTGGCTCCGGCAGCCAGCAGCGTTACAACGCCGTGGATGGTAAAAAAGGTAGAGAAGGGTCTCTCATGAGGGTTTGAGATGGTTTTAATCACATCTTGTCCCCGTGATGTTCAGAGGTAGACAGACAACGTAGTCCGAGTGTGGGGTGGTTTTGTCAGGGGCCCAGGGGCAGTCCCTGGGCAGGGCTGGGGTACAGGAGCAAATAGGGAGAAACTGAGGGAGTGGCCAAGGCTTGGGAGGGAACAGGGGGAGCATACAGATTTAGGGGGTTAATGGGCCACCACAGCAGTCCAGGGAGAAATGTAGTTGATGACTTCCTTGAATCTTGTTTTCTTTTTATGCTCTTGCATCTCTCTCACCTCTTGGTGGTTATCTTAAGGAAAAAGCAATAATCAACCCATAGAAACAGAAAAAGAAAGTAGAAAGTATTAGTCCACAAATATTAAAAAAATAAATAAATTTTTAAAAAATTAAAACTGTAGCAGGATACCCTCAGTGGAGCAGGGCTTACCCAAATTGTTCCAAAGTGAAGTATATCTAATGACTGATCTAAGGAGCAGATTTTGTATTTGACAACACAATTAAAGGATCCACCAGTACCAAGTGAACAGGCATGTGCTCTTTAGTTTGGGTCTCCTGATTTAAGCAAATTAGGGAAACACATTTTTTTTCATGTGGCTGACAGGAAAACTTCATGATAGCCTTACCTCTGTTACTGCAGTCCCAGCGCTACAGGAGAGGACAATGTTTTAAAGATGGAGAACACTACTAACAAGAAGGTTTTTGAATGAGGTTCACTTTCCAGCTGAGGTCAATGTCCTCTTGTGCTGAAGGTACGGCAGAGGGGTGGTCACAAGTAGGAGTAAGCAGGTGGTAGTAAGTGGAAATTCAGTGATACATAGAAACATGGGCTTCTTTTGACTTCCAGTAGGACTGCAGCGGGAACTTTTATGCCAGGCACAAAAGCAATGAACATGAGGAGATGTCTGTTCAGGAATGTAGATGTCAGTTTTGGAACCAGCAACAAAGTCATCACAAAGATGTAGAAAAGGTGTTCAAGAGAATAACCAGAGTCCAGGACTTCCATAGGTTCATCCATGTTTTTTATCTTGAGTGCCAGGCAGAGATTTGAAGGCCCAATGTGTGTGGATGAGATATAAAAGAAAATGATAAATTATAATGGCATAAAGATGAGCAGATGATGTAAAGATGAGATTTACTTATATTTGGAACTCAGGAAACTCTATAGGAATGGTGAGCTGCATCTTTATCATACTGGAGTCAGTACTGAAAATACTGAATTAAAAAGGTTACAGAGGAATATTGAAGCTTAAAAATTGGGGGAAAGCTTAGAACCACAGAAGATCACTGGTTTACACAGATGTGAGGAATGTCCAATGCAGTCCTGAACAATCTGAAAGAAATAAATGGCACACAAAAATTAAATGAGGTAAATTAGTTCACCTACAATGCCAATTGATTCATATGTGCAGCATTAAGTGATGGAGTGAACGTAAAAGCTTTGAAGAATTTTTACAGCAGCCTAAATTCTGAAAAGAAAAGAAACATGGAAGAATTAAAATACATGACATTAAGTGGTGCTTGCAAGCAGCCATTTCAAAAGGAGGAAATTCAGTGGGACATAATTTTACCAGTCTACCAACTTCACAGGAATCAAATTCGTTTCACTGATGTGTGGGTGAAAGGCTTAACAGGACAGGTCTTAAAGGAAAAGAGAAGTATTATGGAACCTTTGTGGCCAGAATTCCCAGATTCTAATAGTAAGAGTTTATTGATTATACTGTTTATACCATAGTTAGGACAAATAATGTACAGAGTGTTAAATAATATCAGTCAAATTGCAAGTTTATGGCAGGTAGAAGAGTGGGAAATTAAAGCCACTGTGTACAGATCAATTCCATTTCTAGATGCAATAATCGGCTGCTTCTGAGACAAACTATGTGTAGCAACAGGAAAATATGCCTTTCTGGTTTACACTGAGTGCTGATCAACACTGTACAGCTGCTCTGTAGTACTTACCACAGTACAATTAGGTTTAATGTTGTAACAGGAGCCAACAGGCAAAACAAATCCAGTGCATGCATATTCAATTTTAAGAGTTGGAAGTGTAGGAAAATTAGAGAATTTGTCAAAACCAAACACCTCCTTAAAGCAGCAGTGCGAGAAAATGCAAGCAGTCTGGAGGCAGTTAAAAATCCATTTTACTGGAAGACCAAATAAGTTGAGATTCAAACAGAAAACAAATAAGACTGAAAGGTCAGCATTAAAAAAAAAAGCCAAAAACATTGGTGGGAATAAAAGCAAGAAGAACAGGAAAGCCCACAAAATATGTCAGGTGCCATGCCTGAGCTCATATAAAGAAGCTCTTTAAATAGTTCAAAACTGAGAAACCAGGTAGGTAGTTGGTGCTTTTGCTTGGTGACAAAAGAGCCAGAGAAGCAGCAGGGAAATAAAGTGAGTTCTTAGCATTGGCCTTTGCTACTACAGGTATTGGAGAGATTCCCATTGACCTATGCTTGTTAAGAAACAGAGCAGAAACACTAGCTCAATTTTAAATAAATATATGGGTTATATTAGATCTGATAGACAAGTTACATCTGGTAAGGCTAGGATGATATTCACCAGAGAACTCTGAAGGAATTCACATATGAAATTAGGAGCTTGGTCTGCAGCCCAACATTACAAATAGGAGCTGTATGGAAGGAGTGGAATATTGCTGCTGCAATCCTACTTGCAAAAGGGCTCTGGAGGACATCCTGTCAGCCACAGAGCAATGAAGCTGGTGTATACCTCTGATAAGACAGCAGAAACTGTAATAACAAATATGAGCACATGAATTAATGCTCTCTGGAAGCCAGCATGGTTTCTGTAGAGGGAGGACCTGCCTCACTGATGATCTGTTTAACACTTCTGTGAATGGGGTATCATGTGCATAAAGTAAATCCAGTGGAGATAAAGGAAGTAAATTACCATGGCATGACTGACTAAAACCCTTGGGGTGTAATGTAACTCAATGAATGAATCCCTGTGATAGAAGAAGAATAATCAGCAAGGGTCATGTGCTCATGAAGAGTATGATGCAAAGAAGCTGACTTCTGCCTTCACTCTAAAGGGACCAGAGAGTGGGCTTTGTTTTAAATGGACAACAGCTGAGTGGCTTAACCAGGGGTGTAAATGTCTCCCTGAGTTAGTCAGACCAGAATGGAGGGAGTGAATTCATGGCTCAGCCCAACACAGAGTATAAAAACTAGCAAAAGTATTTCGAAGAGAGAAACAATGCTGAGCTGCTTTCAACCCATACATTCCTTCCTACTAAGGTGGGATGCCTAGTGTTGTGACAGTCAGCAGGTTTTAGAGACAGGACTGGTAATGGGATTGAACTGTATATTGCAATCGCTATATTTTGAGAAGCAAAATTTACTTGTGTATTGTGTTTTCAATATATTATCATTCTGCTAAATCAGAAACCCTGTATGACATCAAACATCTCCAAGTAAGTAAATTTTATATTAAACATTATCCATTCCATATGCAGAATATCTAAAAGAACCTGCTCGGAGTATGTTGACCTGCGGCTTTAGGGGAAGGCTTTTCTTGTATTGAAAGACAGTTACAGTAGAGGAAAGGTAGGGCTTAGCAATCACTTTTCAAGGTAAAGGAGGAGGGGTGGGACACCAGTCCTCTAGGATTGATGATGACATTGACTTTATTTAACTTCAGTAGTGTCCTAGAAAACACAATGTAGAGTAAAACTTCCAAGCTTGCAGATGATTAACATTTACCCCTGAAGTAAGCTAGGTGTGCTTCCTTACCTCAGTGGTGAAGCAGTCTATAACAACCTTATAAAACTGAGAAAAAAAGTTGCATATGAACTTTGACACAGATGATTAATATAGGCAACTTAACTCGTGGGAGACCAGAATAAACCAAACTATATCACGCCAAATGCAAAACCAGAAGCTACAACACAGCAAGGAAAATTTGGATTGGCAAGTCTGTGAAATATTTGGGTTGATGTGCTGTTTGCCATTCCTGTAACAATTCTCAATACCAAGGTGGTTTGAGGGAATAAATGGCATGACAGGAAGTGTCTAGGCTTATGTGGTCTTCCTAAATAGTGTATCTGTTTTGAAGACAGAAGCTGAGCTAGGTGCTTGCTAGGATGTGCCTGTGTATACCATGTCTTTGATTGCATTCAGATAGTGAGCAGTAAGTGGAGCATGAACTGCTGGCAGTCTCTTTGTGCTGTGCCAGAGTCCAGATAGTGCAATGGTGTTCCTTCATGTCTTTTGTGAGGTAGTGGAACATGGTTTCTACAGCTGAACTAAAAACCGTGCAGATAATATGACATTTTCAGGTGTAGAAACACCAGCACAAAATGTGGGCAATTGGCACTTGTTTTATCACTGTGTAAAATGGGTTCCCATTTGTTATCTGAAGCGTAATGATTAGCCAAATGTTTCTAGTCAATTCTGAATGTATTAATTTAAATCTGAATAAAAGATCATTTGTACTCCTCCTTGGGCAAAGAGCACGCATATTTTGCAGTTATTGCAGTTGACTTAATGCGTGGCTACTCAGTTGTGTACTAAGCCCTCCAGTACCAAGCTGCTTCTCTGGATTAATAATCTTTGTGATACTTCATTAATATTCATTGTTAATTAACACTTATAGAACAGAGAAGGAAATGTGCAGTATAGCATGGGTTTTTTTCATCATTTCAACTTCATTAATTCAATATCATGTTTTTCATCTATTTTTCATAATATACTCTGCCTAAGAAGAACAATACTTGGCAGAATTAATTTTATAGTTGATAAACAGCCTGATAAAAGCAAAAGTTTTTTCAAAGCATCCTAAACAACTATTCATATCCTCTCCATTGTGACAAATTTTCAAGGGTTTCAGTGTCTGCTATTCTGCTAAGCTATTGCACAGTAACACATTTTTTCTTGCATTTATGTCATTAACGCTGCTTTTGTCAAGGTCTTGGATATATTGTGGCGAAATTTGAAGGGAAAGATTTTATCTTCTGTTGGACCAGTTAATATAACCTGGGGAAAAAAAAATAAAAGGAAGCTTTCATGTATACCAGTTCTTCCTGCCATTAGAAGTCATTAGATTTACAAGACTTTTCCCCCAAAGATTTTTATTTATACTTACATGAAATAGTCAGTGAAGGAATGGAGAAAACAAGCAAAAAACAACACACCCTACCCCTTCAAATCAATAAGATTAACAATTCAAAATATTTTGTTCTCCCCAAAATTATTTCCACCTCATACAAATACTAGTTTCATTAAAAAAAAAAAAAAAAAAAAAGAAGAATCAGGAGCATTTATAAGTCTTGATGAAAGATAAATTATAAAGTTCTCTGGAAAGAAAGGCAATATAGAGGAATGAATATTGAAAAAAACTCTAAATTACAATACAGTATCTGTCTTCATATCTATGATGAAGACAAATCCAGACAAATCCTCCATTAATTTCAGTGATGAAGAGAAAACATCAGAGTTAAACCTTTTAAAAAATCAGTCTTTGGTATTTTTTTTATCCTTAAAATACTGAAGAAAATACACCCTTCTGTGAAAAGGCAAAATTAGCATAAGTTTTGTTTGTGAGTTGAAAATCAGATCAAAATGTTGCAAGGCTTATACACAGCATTTCTATTGCACAAAACGTCAGCTGTTGTTTTGGCTGACATTCTTAATATAGTAATGTTTCACAGCTGGTAATTTGCAGCCAGTAATAGCCAGATGGTGCTTTTTCTAAGGTGAATTTAGAGCATTTTGAGCAGTTGTAAATGTGAGACTCATAACAGCAAAGCAACACAGAGTATTCTAGAGTTCTGTCTTTCTGGATTCAATAGCATACTTAATCACAGCCAAGACCAGACATGCTCTACATGGTAGACTGCAATAAGGGACCTATGATAATCGAGCATAACAAAATTGCTTTATTTTTGACCTCTGTCAGACTTAAATTTCAACTCACAGAGCTCAGTGCTCTCCTGAGAATGCTTATTTTGAGATTTTCTGCAATTTTTGTTCCCATTTTGGCAGACTTTATTTTAAATCACTGCCTTGTTATGCCAGGTGTCCCTGGTGCCTGTGTAAAACATTTTATGTTACCAGAAACTAATGTTATGAGGTTTTGGAGAGCTGGAACAGGAGATAAAGGTGTGCATCTGAAAACATGTATATATTGAATAAAATAAGTAAAAAATATCAAAAGTGGAGAAATAAATAAAGTGTTTGCCATATTCATGCAGCAAGACTATGTAATCCTTATTTTTAAGGAAACCTGCTTAGCGGAATTTTGTTACCACGTTCAGTTCCAAGCCTGAAGTGTTTATAACAGGCAAGGGAATGGTAAACTATGATCTTCACAGATTTCTTGCCAGTTGATAACATTTTCTGAAAGTCATTTAAGGTAACATCTTGACTCGATTATCTGCCTTCGGGCTATATCCAAGTTAGATCCATTGCTGAGTAGAGGACACCTGAAACCAAGAAACTCCTCATCTCCCTATCCCTTAGGAACCCTTCCAAGATAAGTATATTTTAAGACACCATGTTGAAAAGAGTCTTGTGAAATAATGTTGATACTCTTGGATTTCAAGGCAAAAATCCTTGTCCTGGTTATATATACTAGTCTTCAGGGTTTTTGTTTTGCCCAGTGAGTAACATATTTACCAATATTCATTTGTAAGCTTTCGTTGCAGTTGAGCTAACGATATGTGCAGTAACAAGAAGACAGAACATTGGACCACAGGGATCTGGATGGCTATAGAATCCAATCTCTCCCAGCTGCAGGCACAGAGCCACATGTACGCTCTCATTTAGTGGGAGAACACAAATCCAAAGGAGAGAAAGTACTGCTGTTTCATCTCAAACAGGGCAGAAGTGAAAACATCAAGCAAAATATCTTAGTAAAGGATTACGAAAATAATTTTTTTAAGACGCTAAAACTACACTGGAACTAATATTTAATGAGGCCTGGTAGGAATTAGGTTTGCTTATATCTAAAACCTTATGGTACTGTTCTTGTTTAATTAAAAGTCAGGTTTATAGCTGAATAAAGAGGTTTTCACCCCCTTTAAATTGTTTTGTGTATATCCATATCTGCATATCTTGCAACCTTTATTTTTATAAAGGTGGAAGAACTCTAGACTTGTACCTTTGGCCGAAGGACTGAAGGCTCTCAGCTAGTGAGGGATAGTATCAGCTTGAGGAGACCACAACTCCTCTCTGTTGTCATCCCAAAGACCTGAGGTTAGCATACTTGATGTGTCCTCTTAAATCAGCAGGGAGCACAGCTCCTTAAAGTGGTGAGAGTGCTGCGTCTAGCAACCATTTCTGTGCACCTTTCACTATATAGTGAAAAGCAAACAATCAGAATGTAGAGGTTCAGTTCTTCATGAAGGTTTTGAGTTTGTGATACCTGCATCTCTCCCTGGGAAATAGGTCAGCCTAAGAAGCACAAGTCATGCAGCTGGCTTTCTTCTGCATAATTTTCAGGGGGAGAGATAAGTGAGGGGGACAGTGAATATTTGGAAATGTCTAACAAGAAGGTTTTACAAGTACCATAAAATGGCTTTTTTTTTTTTTTTTTTTTTTTTTTTTTTTTTTTGTATTTGCTTTTAAGCAACATAGTTATCAGTGTTTCTCTCCTTCCTGATTTTAAACTCTTAAGTAGTTATATCCAGAAACTCTGTCTTGGCTTTTGTGTAACAAAGGTCTTCTGCTTGGAGACATAGCGCTCAATGATGCAGGCAAATATTTCAAATCTCTGTTAATAAATTTCTGCATTTACAAAGGGAGGTCATTGTGTGATTAGGATCTACAGGGTTTCTTTGTTCTTGCAAGTTGAATCAGTGGAAAACGAGAGGTACTTCTAGAGTGTACCTAAGTGAGTCATGATATATTCCAGCATTCTGAGCTTCTTTTGAGAACTTAAGTGGCTGGTTTGGTAATGTATAAGGGTATCTCAGCCACATAAAATAATTTTCCAAGAAGTTATCAAGTGATGAATAAATATTTCATTTCCTTCTACAGAATATCATGGTGAGGTATTATATTTCCTGGTTTAACATCTGATTAAATTATTCTGTGTAATTTTTTTGTTAACAAGTAGTTCAACACGAGTCAGTAATGTGCACTTTCATCACAGAAAGCCAACGGAATCCTGGGTTGCATTAAAAGAAGTGTGGTAAGCAGGGCGAGGGAGAGAATTCTCCTCTGCTTCCCTGGAACACATCTTGGAGTGCTGTGTCCAGCTCTGGGGTACCCAACATAAGGACATGGATCTGTTGGATAGAGTCCACAGGAGGGCCAGGAAGAGACCAGAGGGCTGGAGCACCTCTGTTTTACAGAAGGGCTGAAAGAGATGTGGCTGTTCAGCCTGGAGAAGAGAAGGTTCATGGGAGAAATTATAGCACCTTCCAGTGCATAAAGGGGATCTACAAGAAATCTGGAGAGGGACTTTTAACAATGGTGTGTAGTGACAGAACATGGGGGAATGGCTTTAAACTGAAAGAGCATAGATAAATTAGATGTTAGGAAGAAACTCTTTACTGTCAATGTGGTGAAGCACAGACACAGGTTGCCCAGAGAACTTGTGGATGTCCCACCCCTGGAAGTGTTCAAGACCAAGGTGAACGGGGGTCTGAGCAAACTGGTCTCATGGAAGATGTCCCTCTAAATGGTGGGGGCATTGTAATTGATGCCTTGTTGGGGCTACCTAAAAACAGAGGCTAGACAAAATTAAGAGGATAAAAGCAGGTATTTTTTGAAAGGCTTTCAGGTATACTTTGGGCAGTCAAAGCCCCAGGGGCTGCACCCAAAATGGGCGACAGGGTCATCGGTTTTCATACTTTTATAAGTTTGGTCCGTTTGCATATCATGGATTAATCCTCCAATTACAGCTTCAGGTAATGAAGTCATTACCCCAGGTTTGTTCCCCCTCTAACTCACTTTTGTTTACATATATTGGGGCCTGAGACAGTAAGGTGTCCTTGAGTATCAGGCCCAGAGAGGGTTTGTTTTGTCTGATCAAAATGGGAGAAAAGTAGCTAACAGGCTATATGGAGTTTAGAATTACACACTAAAGAATTACAGGATATGAAAAATATAAAATCTAAAATCCTAAAGCATCGTAACTGGTTTATATTTAAGATTTTTTCCAAGCCAAATCATTCTATGAATCTATGATTTTTGCAACTGATTTCTTGAGAAAGATGCCAATAAACCTGGTTATGTCATCCCAGCCATACTTGGATGCTGTAAGAGAGGAGGAGGAGAGATAGCAAAGTTAACAAAAGATGTGATGTTTCCCAGGGGAATATTAGAATGACTTTGTTTTGTGTGAATCTTGTAATTTTTTTTCTGTTTGTTTTTAGACAGTGCTGAATGATTGCTTTCTGTAATACAGAGGTGGGAGGAAGAAATGCATAGCTGGAGGACAAAGATTTATAAGCCAAAAACTGCAGGGAACCTAGTGGTGCTGTAAGTAAATGTCTAGCCCAGTGACACCCCAGTGAGGGTCAGACCTTTGAGGTGAAGTAGTCATCAGAATGAAGTGAGTTGTTCTACGGGATATGTAGGACAGAGAGAGATTACCAGCAGGAAAGGAATTAAATCTATTTGTGCCTTCAGGACACTTTGTTATAAATTTGATCCATTTATGCTTCTAAAAGGTTGTTTAAAACCCTAATTAGCAACAGGAAACCTGAAGGACTTGAACAGCAATCCATTGTTTTGTTTAATGTGGAATGTGGTGAATCTTGCCCAAAGCGCCAGAGACGGGAATAGGAAAGCTGCTTGTTCTGTGTATAACAAAGTGCAATGTGCATTGCCCTTAACCTTAGCTTTTCCCCCAAGTCTTTAACTTAAAGAACTAATTTGAACAAGACAGAATTCATTAATTTTGCCTAACTATAGCCTAGGAGGAAGTTGGGCAAAATTGCTAATAACTGTGTCTCTAAATGTGGAGTTGCTATTTGTACAAAGACTGAGCAGAACTACTCTTAAAACTGCATCCTGCGTGACTTACATTTCTTAACTAGAGAGGGCAAAATGCAGTGAGTGAATAGCACAAGTTAAGATAAGCTTTCATCTTAAACAAAAGTAATAGTGCTACATGGATGTAAAAATTAACTGTGACTAATCTGCAGACATCAGAGGATTTTCATATACTGATTTTTCAGGAAGGCTTACTTAACAAGGGAGGAAGGAGGGAGCAAAGTACAAGCTGTTGACACAGAATATATAAAATCTTATTACTGGTCCACTGAACTGACCAACTATTGAACCTCTTAGAAATTCTTTTTGTTTGATGAACAGGCACCTAATCATTCTGAGAGAATGCAAGAAATAGACAGGTGGATCTGCTTTGTTAGAAATGGATTTGAAGTTTTAAATGCTGTCATAGGTTATATTTATTTTAACCCTTGCAAATCTTGTGCATGTTATTTGCATTATTTATCTATTTCTTGTGTCCCCTACAATTGCTTTGTGTTGCTGTGGTCTCAGATACAGCAGTACTGCAATGTGAGAAATTATACAAAAGTATCTTTTTTTCTTGGCAGAATCCACATGCTAGATTTCATTGTCCAACCTTCTTAGGAATCAAAATGAAAATGGCTGATTGAGAGTTTATGCATATGCTTTCTAAAAGGAGAAGATTTAGATTTCATTGTCCAACCTTCTTAGGAATCAAAATGAAAATGGCTGATTGAGAGTTTATGCATATGCTTTCTAAAAGGAGAAGATTCTTTTAAAGTTGTATTTAAACAGAAGAGATAATGTTTTTAACCATTAACTAAAGATACTGGACTATATACTAAGCTGACTTCAAGTCAGGGATTCAGCCT
Organism: Corvus kubaryi; assembly: GCF_017639235.1. NCBI lineage: Eukaryota > Metazoa > Chordata > Aves > Passeriformes > Corvidae > Corvus > Corvus kubaryi. Next base: position 1,457,067 of record NW_024582056.1, on the reverse strand, counting down.
TTTACATGATGTAATCTCTCTGGTAAAGATCTGAATGCTGGCACTAATAAGGTTCTTATATCTGTTTTTTAGTGCTCTTTCTGTAAAAAAAAGTTCTCATTTAATACAAATGCTGACATTAGAGGTAACAGCAAGACAGGATTGCTTTGGGTTTTCCTAGAATTTTCGTTTGGAGTTATTTCTGCTGAAATGATTGTCCTAGCTTGATTTAATTTTATTTTTTCTTCCTCTCCTCTCTTCATATTCCTACTTGTTTCTGATATGCTGGCAGTCATAGGATCATTCTCCTATTAGAGAAAACATGTTTGTTTTCTCAAAGCTGGCTGTCATCTCTAACTTATTTGCCAATGAACCTCTGATCCCCAGCATATGCTTGCAACACGATGTTAATATTTTCAGCTGTCCATAGCAAAGTGTTACTGTAATTGCACAGAATCAGCATTTTCACCTCTAGACTGCCATTCCTCTTCGAAGTCTACATAGCCTTTAAAGCTAAACTATGCTCTTATATTGGTAATCACAATGGTCTGGGAATTAATGGAAAACTGATAAATGACAAATTCATTCACTTTGGGCATAGGTCAAAACAAACTGAACATTTGGAAATGCTCTCGGTGGCATATCAAGATGTGCCAGAGGAAAAAAAATCAGGACTCAATAAGATGTCTTGATTTTTCAAAACCTAGGAATAATGCTGAGGTTTTTTTTTACTCAACAAATCCCACTACTGCCACCCCACACCACATATTTAGTCCAACTGCTCACCCTTTCAAAAATAAGATATGGACAATAAAATAGTGCATAATATTCCTTGAACCAAAAGCATTCTCTGTGAACGTGTCCTGTGGAATCCATAAATTTGTGAACTAGAGGAAACATTTCTTTGCTGATGTTTATAGGTATTTTGCCTCATGTATCTGACAAGTCCTTACTCAGGGAAATATGAAAGGCTGAATGCATAAATATGTTTATTTTATTATTTTATTTTTCTCTTTTGAAAGTTTGACAGTGTGCTACACACAGTAGACAGGCAGAGGGTAGTCTGGATCACATCCACACTCCTCTACCCTCCCACCTCTGAAGATAATTTAGGATACCTTAAAGTAAGGCTCATTTTTGTGGAAGAAGAAAAGATTTTAATAATTTGAAGACATCACAGCATAGTTTGCTAGCAACTTTGTTGAGGTATTTTCTTACAGTTTGCATGGCAAAATATGTTTTCTTCCTCAAGCACACTTTTTTCATATTGCAGTTGGATTAGTTTAAACCAACTGAATTATATTTTTGACAGTAAGTAGTAAAGTGTCCTGCTCATTTGCATATTATCTGTTGGAGAAACTGAAGATGCTGCGGTTTGTCCTTTAAAACTTAAGTCATGTTCTATCATCGTTTCAGATGCCACCTTGAGATGCCATAGTATATGTGGACAACTAAATGCTTGAGCCATTTATCTATCAACACCATTTTTCAGGTATTAATGGGGTAACTGATACTTCCTACTGATATTTATTTCCAAATGATAAAATAGAGATGACTAAGAACTTTATTATAGTATTGGATAAATTCTGTACCTACTTCTTTGGTACTCCAGGTATTAAAGAGGAAATATCCCTGACTATAGCAGTGCCTAAAGCTACTCTAGAAGAGAACAGTTTAACAAATGCCTACAGAAAAGGTTGTCTGTAAAATAGTGTTTATTACAGTGTTGACTGACAAGAAGCTTTTGGAGTGCCTATTCAATAGCAAGAGACTTGAGAAGGTACAGGGAGCTAGAAGACCTGATCCAAACTTTTAAAATTATCCACTCCTTATCCACCCTCTAGCTTTATCTGCAGATATGCTGGTCAATGGAAGCTGCTTCTTAAATTTGTTCTTTTCTTTGTATTTCTGTTTTATAGCTGTTGACATTTATTTTCATGCTTTAAAAAGTACTACATATGTTTTTAAATAGGAAAACATATTTTCATCAGTAAAAACTTTCTATTTCCATACATCCTTAAGTACACTGTTGTGTCCAGAAATAAAAATAGAGAAATTAGTTTGTATAATCCAAACACTGAGACACTGAAGAGTTAGCAATGTTTTCTGTAAATTTTCAGGCTTTGTTAATTTCTTCAATACAGAAATAATCAGACCTAGGTCTTTGTAGATGGGCAGGGTTTATAACAGTGGCCTTTATTAATGTGGGAAGGCATCGGTACCAATTTTAAGACCACTGATTTTGACACACGTCCTTTGAAAATTCAACAGGCAATTTTGCTAGCCTTGATTTCTAATGTGCACATGAGTGCAGCATAGCTCTCTTATACTTCAGAGTCTCTAATTCTGAGGTACTGGGCACCCATGTATAACTTACAAGTTCAGGATTTTTTAGTGCTATACAGATACTGGAATTTGTGGAATTCACTTGCTCATCCATGACTTTAAATGGTGTCTTGTCCTGCTTACAGGATAAAATGAAAGACATCATTAACTTGGAACACACTTGGCTCTGTTGCAAAATATGCTTAACAAACTGAGAGAGACTAGAACAGTGGTAATCTTCCAATATTTCCTGTATGGAGTGGCATTTATAAAGCTGATTTTTTCAGGAGAAAAGACTTGCAAAGAGTAGTTTTTAGGTGCTGTCAAAAAAACTTTGACACATGACATCTGCGGCAGTAAACCTTTGAAGTCTAAAGCCAAACCAAATTTCGAAAAAGTAATTTTTAATAATAGACAAGAAATATTGAAGGCTGCTTTGAAAAGGAGAGTCTTAAACACAGAAAGGACTAAGTGAACAAATGGTACTTAAATTGTTGGGTTGTTTTTATGTAAGAAATGAGGCTGCACTTGAATGACATGTTTTTGCAACAATCACCAAACCCTGTTCCTAGATGTAAATATATAATTGACAACATCCCTTGATGTAAGCCTTTTCATGTATCTTTTGAATGTGAAGAATTAAGTAGAGAGAACAAGAACTGGGGGGAGAGCAAGGGGAGAATGGCAGTGGTGGTGGGGAGAGGTGAGAAGTTAGACTGGAAGATTAAAATAAGTGATGAAATTTAAGAAGAGAGATTGGTGCTGTTTAAAGTGGATAACCAAGAAGTCTCCAATGCCTGAATGCATTGGCATTTCCCAGACAAGAGTGAGGAAGGGGAACAACCCTATAAAGGTTAAGGTCTGAGAATGACTGGGAGGAAACCTATGTCCTCCTAGTCCTGTCTAAGACAGAGGGTGAGCAAATGGCTGAGCTGGTGTTGGGCAGTCAGCCAAGGTCAACAACCCACTTACAAAATCAAGGATGGAGCAATCATTCAAGCCTGAACCCTACACGGATCCCTCACAGTGTGAAGGAGGCGCAGGGTAGATAAGCTCATCTGGACAAGGCATGGTGTAGTGCTCGGATTCACATACACAACAGGAGCAGTGACAATGAAGCTGGCAGGCACCCTAGTTGTTTTAGAAACAAAGTATTTCAGTGGCATTTTGCAACATGGTTGCAACACCACACTCAGCTTCAATGCTTATTCCCTTGCTAAGTAGCGGGAAAAAATAAATAGACAAGAGGTAAAATTTACATCCTTATGATAGTTGATGAGGCATAGTTAGGTCCAGTGCAAATTGCCCAGGGGCCCACAATATCTACTACAGTATACTATACAATCCAAGTATAAAATCCAGATGCGCTAGGAGGCTTAGATAATATTATTTCATGCATAATTTCCTATTTCTTGCTGTTTTATTTTCCCACTTTCCTGAGACTAGCTATTAAGTTTATTATGAATTATCGGTTTAATATCTACTGTGTACTTAATAGAAAAGTAAAAAAATAGTCTGTTACTTTCACTTTTTTTTTAATTTTTGCTAGAGCTGTGATAGGATTTTATGGAAATTCTTTTTTTATCATGATATTGCAGCATTTGCAGTTGTTTCATTATTTTTTCCCTTAATTTTTATTTGTAAATAAGTGTCTTGCTCAGAAACAGAATAATATTCTTATTGTCATAAACTTTCATTTTCAAATTTTTGCTGTGAATCTGTGAAGGAAAATTCAGTTTTCTTTGTGGTTCTGTAGAAGGAATTATTCCCTTTCTGACTTTAGACAGCATGTTCTTCTATTACTTAAGAAATAAAGGCAACATAGAAGGGCTACTTGAACATATCTAATTTGATATACACTGTAAACTGCTGCTAAAAATAAAAACTATTTTAGAGTAGTTTAGCCAGATTCCTCAGAAAAGTTTTTCTCCCACAAGTGTTGAAATCCTACGTGCACTTTTAAAAGTGTAGAAACGGGCAATCCTTGTTACTTTTCTTGCCTAATGCTAAGGCATTTCAGAAAGATACCTGAATTCAAACATGTGGTTAAGGAACTATTAGCATGATGAAAGCCTCTGAAGTATATAGCTGAAGGAGTCTCTTCTCTTTGCAGTGATTGCATAGTTTCTTCCCTTCAAAACCACTTTTAATAGTTTTCTTGCCTGTGCGTTTAGAAACATCGATACTGCTCCCTGGCTTTTGAAAAACTTCTTGGGTAAAAGCAGAGCGTCTCCGTACTGGTTTGGCCAAATTTAGAAATATATCCTCTGAGAGAAGGCAGGTCACCACCCCTCCCCCACCAGGTTCGGGAAAAATAAATTTTCCTCAAAGGAAAGTGAAAGAGATAAAAACTATTTATTTAACAAACACACAGGAAAATGAAAATAATGCTAAATAATAAAATCTCTTGCTGTGGAGAAAAAAACCTGGGAAAGTGTTATAGTCCTCCCTTTGGTCTCCTCGGAGCTGGGGCTTGGCCCAGGGCCAGGCCCTCTGCGCTCGGTGGAAAGTCCTCCTGATGTGTTCTAATATTGAGCAGTCCAGTGAAAAGGGAGAAAATCCGAAATTCCAGGGAAGGGAAAAAAAAATTCAACTCTCAGTCTCTCTCCGGAAAAAAAAGAAACTGAACAACTGGCCAAAAACTGACTCGGGAAACAGCAAGCCAGGTGCTTCCTCGCTTCCCTGCCACAGCTGGGAAAAAGTCGCTGTCTCTGTGTGACCTTGAACAAGCTGCAGACTGCTTTGAAAAATTTGCTGGTTTTTCTTCCCCCTCTCAGGCTCAGTTTCGAGGCATAGAAAAGCACAAGAATTAATTTCTGGGCATATGGCAGCGATATGGGATACACATCATAAGGTCACCCCAAGACAGTCTCCAAAATGAAGGAGTGGAGATATGTAGTGAAACAAAGCGCTGAATTGTTAAAAAAATATTTTTTCAGACTGCAGTAGGTAAATGGGACTGGCTTTTTCTAAGTTACCTTTTTCTTTTTTCACTCCAGTGATGCTCTACTTTCACTTTTGTTCTATTGGTACTATTCTCACATTTTAAGGTGAGCAATTAATATAATTCTTATTATTATGTACTAGTTTGAAAACAAGCTAGTGGGAGGCACCAAGTCAGAATAACAGTTTAATAGGGAAATTAAAATCAAGGCAGAAACCACTGGTTCAAACTGACAGAGTCAGGATACAACCTGAACCCCTGTCAGTCAGGGTGGCAGTAGCAGTCCCATAAGATGGTGGCTGCAGTCCTCCTGAAGTGGTGGATGTGGTTCTGTTGAAGCAGTGATCCCGTAGAAGGGGCTGCTCTTCCTCAGAAGGTCCAGTGGTGGTTATGTAGCTCCTGTCCTCTGGGAATCCAGTGGAAATTGTCTGTGGTGTTTGGAATCTCAGATTATATCCAGGATGGGATGCTTGGTTCCTCCCTCTGGGTGGAGCATCTCACAATGGGATGATGAGTCATGAGGCCAAGCTTTGATGGGCTCATTAGCAGAAGATAGTCCAGAGGGAGGAGACAAGGAAACACTGCCCCACCTGGTTTCAGCAGCTCATGAGGATGGTAATAGAATTCACTGCAACCCAGGACGTATGAACATATTGAAAAAAGTCTCTGGCTTGATATTTGTTTTTAAAGCTTTTTCTTTATACCTAATGAAGATAATTTTAATTGAGAAGAGACTATGACGTCTTTGAAAGACTGTTGCAGGTGTTCAACTTCTCTCCTGTTACTTCAGCCTGTTACACTGCCTCCTTCCTCTCATGATTTTGAGTTGGGCTTCATCATCTTGCCCCCAACGACTCATTCTTGCTATTCAACACCTCACATACTCTGCCTTTCACTTTTTTCTGACTTTATCACAATGCCAAAGCCCCATTAAAAAAGCTTCTGTTTCTTTAATCTTTTGTCTTGAATTGCACTCAGCTGTAAATTGTGGGTCTCCTTTAAATCCCCAAGATAAATGCAATTCATGGAGCCATACCCCTTATCATTTCCACTGCTGTTGTTGTTTTTCTTTTATCTTAATATTTCATCCCCTACCATGAGGTTTTTTTGAGGAGGGACCCTCTTACTAGTTTGAAATATACTGTAGCCTGTAATTCTGGCACTGGTGCAAATAAATGGTGAAATATTTGTACTCTTTAGAAGATTATTTTAAAGAATTAGGATCCATTGAAGCTTGGAATAAGGAAGGGCTGATTATGTTCAAGAGTCTTAACTGTGCAGAAATGTAAGCAATGAAAACTTGGGCAGCTTCCGTAGCATAAACAAATTGCATTGTTGACAACACAGAAACTAAATGTGAAAGGTTATACTGACCTTGTTCAGAAATTAAATTACAGGTGGGACATTTCTGTTAATGTAGAGTCATAAGCTACAATTACTTTTTGCTTGTAATAAAGAGTAAGATTAAGACAGATTGGTAACAATAAATGTTATAACAAGTAATAGAATTTTCTGATGCAATTCTAACAATGTGATTTGAGACCAATAGAATCATACCTTGTATGGCCATACATATGCTTAAGAGATGCTTTGCAATCAATATGTGCAATTGATAAAATAAATCATAAGGAATTGTTAAAAAAAAGTACTTCCCTGAGTTGCATTTCTGAATATCATGCAATCCTCCTTTTGCCATCTATAATTCAAATTCACTCTTGTTTTAGTTTGGCCAAGGAATAAATGCTAGGCCCATTTTGTAAAGGAAGCTTATACAGAAGAACGGCAAAGAATGAAAATAATGTTTCATGTTCTGAATTGGTTTTGCTGGAGACTAGAAATGTACTTATTGGTTAATCTGTTTATTTTCTCAAAGGAACATTACAATCATTGAATTATTTAGGTATTATTTTATATTACATTGTTGTTCTATTATATCAGCTGTTCTATGTGTATGTTTTAATTCAAGTTTAGTATTTTGTTATAACTGATTGGGAATCTGACCATTTTATATTATCTTTTTGTTTATATCAATAAAAATTAATGTAAATCCTAATCGAGTCAGAGATGAGAATATAATTCAATATTATATATTGAATTAAAATTTTCAGTCCTATCTATATTTATGCCTGGCTATTCTGCTAAGGAAGGACTTTGTGGAAGACCTAAACCTTCTCGTGTTCAGTCCCTCTCTTTCCACAGTCACACAGGGATTTTTTCTGTTTCCACAATCTTTTGCTTCTTTTAGTAATAAAGTCAGTACCGACACTATTCACATGAGCAAAGGCATATAGGCTGAAATGTTTGCTGAATTATGTAACTGTCTAGAAACCAACTTTTATCTGAAATAGATAAAGCAAATAAAAGAATTTTTTTTTTTTATTTGCCAACAATAAGTGGAGTTTTTCTCTTTCTTCTAAAAGCTAGTCTTACACCAGAATAAAGTTGATATATGTAATGCAAATATTTTGAAAATACTGCATGCTACTTTACAAGGGCTTCTGGACTCGAAATTGTAACAAGCTTCAATGGTTACTAAATGAAGTTTTCATCACTTCAAGAATTGCTTTTCACTTCTGTAGCATCTTCCATACAGAATCTTCAGTTCTTTTACAAGGGCTTGGATGTTGCTCAAGCAATGCAAAGGGAAGATTTGGTGTCTGCTTATTTTTTCACACCTTGTAAAAATGTACTCATACCTCAAAGGTGGAAAAAAACTCCTAATAAACCCTAACTGAGAGGCCAGGGTGACAGTATGGGTAGTGCCAAAAGTAATTTTATGGTTATGTCTTCATCTCTTACATACTATTCATGAGGGTCCTGAGATATATGTACTGATATTTTTTCCAGCGTGCTGTGTAAAAATTGAGGGCCATGAAGTGAAGTGCTTACAGAGAACATAAACCCGTTCAGTAGATTGGCAGTGTATAAACTTCATAAAGTCCAAAAATCTGCCTGTATTCGAAGTTATATTGATGTTTCATCTCTAAATTGTAATATCTATTGCCATGAATTAGCTTTGAGGTTTTTAGTATGTCAGCTTCCTCAGAGAAATCCATGAGCATAATCACAGGCCTTACTGTTTACCTATAGGAAACTGTGCATGTAGACTTCATAAGATTTCTATTTTCAGTCTAATCAACACGTAAAAGATGGGAGAACAGGAGCTTCTCAGGATCTGTCATCACACAGGGATACCTTGATAATTACAGGTAAACTACTAAAGTACTTTCAACACATCTGGTCTTTTCTTTCTATAAGTTTATGTTTAAATCTGTGACAGGATCTGGGTTTTTAAATTGAGTTTTAGATGCTTTCATTTTATTGAAGTCCAGAATTTTAATGTTCAAAATTGTGCAGAATACTGAAAACCTTAGAGTTTTCTTACATCCATAGTCACATTTATAAAGGTTTTTGTCTCTGCAACATCTGAATCTGGAGGCCGTCCAGCAGTATGGCTCCAATCTCATGCACAAACCCAAGATTTTGGGCAAAATCTATTTGTTCACTTACTCTACACCCTCCTGTGGCTTTATCTGGAAAGGAAGAAACGAATTCTCTGCTGAGCAGAAAGGCAGGCCCTAGGCCTGGCTACCTGCAAAACAGCAAGTTCAGCGCTGATGCTTTTACGTGGTGAAGTGTCTGTAGGTATTACAAAACATGGAGACCAAGCCTAGGAGAGGGATGAGAGCTCTCACTTTCCTGAGCATTTCCTACAGCTAAATTAGGTTACAACTGGCCACCTACCAGCGCTGATGCTATTCTGACTTACTTATTTAAAAACCTAATTCTTACCTGGGCATCCCACTTTGGTCCCCAATACCTTAATGTCAGATATTCCAGATTGCTGTGACAGTAAGTTTATATTCTAGATTCAGCCCTCATTCTTTGCTGGACTAAGCTTCTAATGCTAATCACAGAGTTCACCAGCTGAGAGTTGAGTAGTCAAAAGTTAGCCAAGATTTTTGGGCAGGATGAAATCAGGGGGGAATATAGTGACATCCATAGTCAGGAATGTAATCTACCTGTAGTGATCTGCTGGCACAGTTCTTATAAAATTTTTTAGATTTTGATGTTTTCCTTTTTCTTTTTATTGGGAGCCTTGCAAAAGACATTGTATCGAAGTTCTAAGCCTCAGACACTGAGGTACGGTGACAGAGAGAGAGATGAGCCCACAAATAGCTTAACAAAATAGCCTTTTTAATAATACAGGGCCAACTTACTTTCTTTTTATTAGCCTGCCCTCTCAAGAAGATTGTTGGAATAAATCTGGTGTCCCTTCAAATGCTGGGAACCTCCTGTTCATGCATCATCAGAGAGACCATGGATTGATATCCATGTCAGGCTGCAGAGATCCTGTCCAAGGAGAGAGGTTCCTCCCTTCCGGTCCTTTTACCTATATATATATATTAATTTCTTACAAGCAAACATCTCTGTTCATCAAGGATGTTCTCAAGAAGGCTTCTTACTGCACTTCTGGTTAAAGGTGAGGTCATACAGGTGGTGTAACTGCAGCAGCAAGGAGGAGCTGCCTGCAGGCTCTTCTGTCATGATGAGCTGGCTGAGTTTGTCCTGCAGCCAAGGTGTGCAACACCACACATCCTGAAGCCACACTGGACAGGCAGCCTAGCACAGCACAGGTCTCAGGTCAGCTGTGATGTGGATCACTGACTCCTCGAGTTGCAGCAGCCTGCCAGTCAGAATCACTTCGCTGTACCCCTTGATCTGCACGTACTCTTCTGTTCCCAAGCATATGAAAAGTTACAGGCTATATCGGGAAACTGTTCAGCTATCAGTTTCCTGACAGGCTGGGATGTTCCCTCTGCCCTACCACCTACTGTTGCAGCACAGGCTGGCATTGGGCAGGCCAGCAGGTTCCCCGCAGTGGCTACTCATGCTGCATACAGCCTGCTCCAGCGCAGAGTACGAGTAGAGAAGACATGAACCCTTCAAGGTCAGCAGCTCCTCAGTATAGTGTCTTCTGCAAGGCTCCCAATACAAAGAACAAGGAAAATATCAAAATCTATCAAAAAATCTTTCTTTTGTTTTCCATTTTTATGAAGATAATTGTTAGTCTAGCAAGGACCTTCAAGGATCTGCAAGTTTCCTAAGTGGACAAAAAGAGAGGCAATACATACAAAAAATACATAGGTCTGCATTTTTATAAGGCAGCTAAATTATGATTATAAAATAGCAAAACTCAATTCATGTCACCTTTCACTGTTCAATAATCTAAAATGTTTTAATACTTAGATTTCTATCTTTTCAAGTTAACTTTTATTCCCCAAATACATGAAATTATCTAATTGGGTGTTAGGTGAAACCTTTATTGATCTATTTGCATTCCATTGCTAGTATGTCACATCAGATGAGATATTAAAAGTGTCAAATTCCAAGGACAATTTTATGATGCTTAATAGTTTTTCCGGTGGTTAACCACAGCACCCTTTCATTAACAAACAAGCAATCATCATTTTCAATTTTTTTTTTCAGTCATTAAGTAGGTAAATGAAATAAATAGCTTGTTAATGCTGGATTGTAGGAGTTTCTTGAGACCTAGTGTGCTGAAAAGAACAGATTAATGCTCTTACTGCTGCCTTTGTATGTAGCTCACAAATTATATACTTGAATCTGATTTGCTGCAAAGCAGTGCAGATTCATATAAAATAAGCCATACAGATAAGAAACAAGCACTAAAAATAAAAATACATTTGCAAAAAGGCTTTGTATAGCCTGTAAAAAGGCAAGAGAGTCTGCATTACCCCATATGTTCCAGCTTTTAAAAGAGATGACTTCATGCTCAGCCCATCAGTAAGAATCATTGAAAAGGCAAGAAAAATTTATCTGGGGAATGTATTTGACAATAAAATCCTAGAGTTGTAATTACAATTGGCAGATTCAAGGCTGCTCTTGGTGGCAGCAGTCTTACTAAGGGAAAAAAGATACATAATTTTTGTAATGTTCTATTGTACACAAGGCTGTGTTAATCTTGGACATGGTATGCTTCACTGGAGATGGAAGGGAACTGCATAAAATTGCTGTTGTAATTTGCTTAAATAATCAAATTCTTAATTTGTTTTAAGGGGAATAAAAAGAACCTGGAATCAAAAGAAGCAGGGAAAGAGTGTTATTTATTTATATTGTGAAAACCACTTCTAGCAGACCTTGGAAATTTTTCAAGCGTTGTGTGCTGGTTTGTATTTTCATTTCCCAAAGTGGAGGTAAAGCATACTGCTTTAAATTCCCTGGTACATGTAAGCACTCAAAGGTAAGATGATACTGCTAACGGTCTGCCTTTCTTTTGCAAATCCTTTGTCATCTTTCTTCCTCTAAACCTGAATTCAGGAGGTCCCTGACCTCCTCCACATACTGTCCTCTAGATGCTTCATGTTTCTGTCTCTACACTGCTCAGAATGTATCCTGTACTTAAAAATTTTAATTCTGAATTGTGACTTTTTAACCAAGACTGTGCTCATGTGACGCTGTCAGCATGCAGAATAAACCAGCAGTACTGGAGGAGTCGATCTATGTGCTTGAGGCAGCATAAATAGGGAATGAAATTCATAGGGGAATTCTTTGTTCAAGACTGTATATCAAGAGAGCCCTGAAGAGGGTCTAATATCGCTGGCTCTGGCGCTGCAAATGGGATTCTAAAATTCTACTCACAAGCTGATGTGAGTGTCCAGCCGTGGAAGTGCTGTGAGCAGGTCTTGCACCTCTGGTCTTGCACATGGCTTGGGCAGCTCTGCCCCATATCTGTCATTTAAGTTACTGCCTTGTCAGAGGGGTTGGACCAGATGATCTCCAGAAGTCCTTTCCAACCCTAACCATTCTGGGATTCTGGGATTCTTTGATTAGTAGACGTGAACTCCTTATTTCCATATTTTTATTTAAAGATTCACTTTAATTTGGAAATTTTAATTCAGAGGTCCAAGTAGTTATAATCTCAGAACAGTCAACTTTACCTGACCAGGTAAATCACTTTATTTCATCTTGAAAGAAAAAGTTACTGACAATTATTCTGGTTTTAGGATCTTGTAATGACTGCTTGCTAATTTGACGTGATATGACTTTAATCATGGTAGTAGACATAAACATTTTTTGTAATTGAAATTTTTAAAAGAATTACACTAAAGAAGATGCTTTGAACTGGAAGTTTCTTACTTTTTCATTGTGTTGCAAGTGTTAGGCTGCTTGATGTCTGTACAGGTTGCCTGTCTGTTTGGATGCCTGTATCTGTTTTCATTTTCTCCATTTTTTGGCTGATTTTTCCAGATGTATCATATGCCTGGAAAAGCTGTGCACATTTGCTGGGTCCACAAGTCACATTGCCATTTGGGACAATATTACAGAAGACTGTGTGGTGTCTCTTGAGGGCTTTTTGAAAAGACAAGAAAATTCACTTTCAAGCTATTGATGTTATTCATACGTTATTCATAATTCAAATGCTGCCTTTGCACTGTCTTGGCACTAAACTGAACTAGAAAGAATTATTTTTTTTGTTAGTCTTGATCCTTATTGAGAGGGGACATACTTGTTACTCTTTTGGCAAAATTGTTTTTCCCTGCAGCTTTCCTCTCTTCATCTCTTCTCCTGTTCTAATCTTTCAAATTATACTTTTCCCAAAGGGAAAGAGAAGGCTCTTGCATTTGAGCTCAGTTAATTCCCTTCTTCCCACTCTGGTCTCAGTTTCAGCCTGTGTACATCACAAAGTGCATTAGTACTGCTGCTTTTATTAACTCATGTTTCAGTAGCTCTTGAATCTCATTCTGAGACAGCTCTGATCATGTCTAAGGCTTGTGGTTTGTTTGTCGCCTTTTGGGGTTTTTTACCCCTGTTCAGCTGTTTTTGCCTGGCTTCCCATTCATCAGAAAACTATTTGGCACTTTCAAGCTCATGATGAAAAGCGAGCTGCGTAGGCAAACATCATTAAACTTGTGACCTTTAGGGCTTTATTCATTGCAATTTGAAATTCTGGCAAACATTCTTCTGCAGAGTATAATAAATAATCATTAGTTACAGATCTTGAAATTTGTGATGAAACAGCTTAATGATTTCAGAATGTAGACGGTTGTGATCTTTTCTGGATTGTGGTTAATCTCTCCTTATGTAAGGGAGTTCTGGAGGGGAAAACACCCCCCCCCCCCACTCCTCAAATAAATGAGAACAATCTTGAAATGAAGTGATCATCTCAGTTTTTAAAGTATAACTAATAATGAGAAGGCCGTTGCTGCTCTGATCTAGAGGGATGCACATAAACAGCCTTCAAGTGGCATGAAAAATGTTTTGTAACTCTAAGAAATTCAAGGATTTGGATTCAGAATTTTTCAGGTTACCTAAGCTTCAATATTTTTGTTGGGTTGATCTTCAAGAGGAAATGCTCAACAGTTTCAAAACACAAAATCTCCAGTAAAGATCAGTGTTCCCACATTCCATAGTCACATCCAGGTGTGCTCTTGGAGAGAGGCTAAGAATTTCTTACTAGGAAAACATGTATAAAAGTGTACTTCATTTTTGCATTACTTTGAAATACATGACTAAAGAACATACAGGATTTTAGTTCTTAAATTATTGATAATATTAAAATGTACAGTAAGTAATGAGTCATATCTCTTTATTAAATATTTCCTATTATCAGAGCAGATGTCGGATTTTTCAGAAAAAATTAGGGATGGAAGTCAAGTCTAAATTTTTTTTCAATACATTTATAGCTTCCAGTTATAAAGAATCTGTCTTCCAAGGCTCTTGTAGCCGATAGCTATGAAAGTGGTGGTTTTAATAGGTTTGAGGGTGTATCCATTGTAGAGTTATGCTTTAGCTATTAATGGGAACAGTCATTGTTGAACAGGAGGGATATTATTTTGTTTGTACCAAAGGCTTCTCTAGGGGACTACAGGCCCGTTTCTTTTCTTGTTTTTTTTTTGTGTCTAGTGGGACAGTTTTTTCCTTTTATTATTTTTCTCCATTTTCTGTGCACTGTCTGCTCTTCTTATTGCTTCATTTAAAGAAAGTGCAGTTTTCTTACAGCACAGTGGGTAGGTTGGTTCTGGTTGAACTGCACAGTGATTTTACAAAACTGTATTTTTATGGGTGTGATGAATTCTATGAATGTCAGCTTCTTTGGGACTAAATTCTATCTTTTTAGTTCAATACATTTAATAGATCGGTTTAAGAATTCAGATCCAAATTTTAAGCAAATGTAAAAAGATGCAAGAAGGTTTTTGATTTTTTTTTTTTTAAATCAGAGCCACACCATGATATATATGCTCACTCAGGGCTCTTCCCCTGTCATCCAGTAAAGTGTTGAATGCCTTTGTTGAATTTCTCATGAAGATCTCAATGCATATTATTACTACTCGGCAGGTTAAATATAAGACATTATCCGGGATTGGTAGCTAGGCCTGTTTTCTCTGAGTCATTCTGATCTTATTGGATAAATAATTGTTATATTAGTAATTTTCCTTTTTCAGCATAGGGTCATCCATTGCCCCACAAAACCACTTCAAGCTCAGGAAAAAATGTTTTCCAGTGCCAAGCAGTTCTGCAATAACTGTTTCTGACCTGAGAATTAGGCTGATGGGCACTGGTATCTTCTAGGCAGGTCATGAAAATGTCTGTCAAAATTTATTTTTCCCCTCAATTCCTATGAGATTCAAGTTATCAGTGAAAATCCTTGAATGAGATTTTCACCAGGAACACAGTGAAGCAGACATAGATTTCTGAATCTACAGACTTCACTGGTACTATTTATTCTATTCTTTATTTAGATAGAGTAAGATGTAATTTTGCCATTTCTGAAAGGTTTTTCTAGGTTGGATTTTTTGGTTTGGTTTTTTTATTTTGGGGGGGGGGGAGGTTGGTTGTTTTTTTAGTTTTTTAAGATAAAAGTTCTTTATATTCTTGCTTTTTTCCCTTTCTAACAGCTTTCCAGAACAGCACTGGCCAAGAGTTTCAAAACGTGCCTTGGACACCAGTGTTAAATGGATAATGAACCTGAATGATTGGCTGTTGTCTAGGAACAAAAGACCTATGTTTCTATTTTCTTCAGATCAATTCCTGAACTACCTCCAAGCACTTTGAGTTTTCCAGTGATTGGCACATCTCAGCTGCAATCATTCTTATTGGGACAAATTCACTTTCCCAGGAAAATTACTTTGCCAGGAAATTGCTTTCTGTTTCTCAGGAAAGTAATTTGGGATGTTGTATGGGGGTGTACACGTACTTTTGTATGTATACATGCAAAAGCTTGAGTCTATAAGTATGTCTTTACATGAGTACATTCTCATTTAAAAAATACGCTCTAAAGCACATAAGAAAGGCTGAAAGTTGTCACAGTTTAAAAACACAGTTTCATGCATTTTATGCTGACACAGCTCTGTAGAATTATAGATACTTTGGAGGGTCACAAGTAAGAGGTGGAAATAGCATAATTTTTCAGGGGTCACACAGTCAATTACAGTGTGTCTTCATCTGTATAGGAAATTTGCAGATGAGCATACTTTTCTATCATCAGAATCTCAGTAGGGAGAATTAAAGTGATTTAGGCATTGTGCTGATCTATCATGACTTGGGTAAAGGAGGATTTAATGAGATCACTGGCATTGCCTTGCCCCTGTTCTGTAGCTCACTATTCAGGAAATGTGAGAATTTCAGGAGTCAAAAAATATACAGAAATCTTGAAGGGTCTTGCTGGAGAAGGAGGAGGTAACAGTCAGTGATTCCATTTTCTGTTTTGTCCTGTGTATCCCCCATGTCATAAGGAGTAGTTGATGCCTCATATTACATTATTTGCTCAAGGTAATACTGGAAATTATGTGAAGAAACTGATTCTTCGTTTCTGCCTTGCTGTGATTGGACAATTCAAGTTCCTATCTTGAATCTCAGGATGTCTTAATAGTCTGGAATTAAAGATATCAAGCAAAAAATGCTTGATATCTTCAATTAATTTGTTGTTAAATTCTATTGTTCATTTGAATTTCATAAAAATATGAGCATTGATTAATCAATCTTACCTTTTAACTTTGATACTACAGGGTTTCATGTGAATAAGTTACATTATCTAAACTTATTTATGGATGTATGCTTCATTTCACTAAATGGAATTAATTACATGCTTTACTGGCATCTGCTCTGACTAGATGGTCCAAATATTCTTTACCAACAGTTGGAGAGGGGTAAAAAAAATGAGGGGAAACTTCCTCACACATATGTTTGAGTTGTTTCTCTGTTTCCCAGGTCACCTACTACCTTGTTTGGTCTCTGTGTCCAAGTCATTTCCCTGAGCTCTTTCCATATATTTCAGTTTGGTTTCCAGCTTCACTTCTACCACACCACAATGTGGTGCTGTACTGCACAGAATGATACTGCAGCTTTGCAATTCCATCTGGTTTGAACTCCTGTATTAAATAAACATATTCTGATACTGGAAAAATTAATATCTGCTACAGAGAATTTTATGTTAGTGTGAGGAATGGTTTGGAACAAATTAGCTGTACTAGTATAATAGGTGAAGGTGGATCATTAAGAGTTACTAACTGCTCATTTCCCGTCTTCCTCTCTCTCGCTCTTCAAAAGGGAAACTGCTGTTTGTTACATTATGATTCATGAAAATAAAATTCCCATCTTTACCTTTCATTTGCTTTTTTCTTTTTGGAACATCAGAGATGATACTACCAATCTGATCAAATATTTTCCTCCATTTGAATAGATAGTATACCAGCATTTCAAGTAAGGCCTGCCGAGGATGTGGTGGGATTTTGGATTGGCTGTTTGTTTCCAGGATGGCTATCCATCAAAATTGTAACTTGCAATTTTGGATGGATTTTTTTCTATTCAACTCTTTCCATACAAAGCAATGATCAAATCTTCCAGATAATCAAAATTACATATTTCATACTACTCAATCAGTTCATTTACTACTTCAAAAGTACTTCTAATCATAAACTTTTAGAAAGATTTTATATAAAAAGTTGCATATCTTCATTAAACAAGCTTGGAAAGCATTTAACTTTCAAAATAAAAAAACCTTCTGTATTAGAAAGCACATGTTTCTGAAAAGCTGACATGATTTTGAATTGTGTGGATGTTATTTCCAATGTTTTTCAGATTATGATTTCATGACCTAGTGATCTCTATCTCAAAGTTTCAATGGATGGTAAAGAATGATATTATGAAAGGAGCTTTCCGGTTAGTTTTAGCTCTGAACACTGTTAAAAGCAGCTATGGCCAAAAGAAAATAAAATAAGTTCCATTAAAATTTACCTCTTCAGGTCTTTAACTGGAAGTGACTCAAATGCTTAAATGATGAAGACAATGGAGGCAAACAGAAGACAAATATTTCACATCACTCTTGCCTACAGTGCTATTTTTGTTGATAAATATTCATTTATCATTTACCTGATGCATATATGTGGGCTGGGACATATAGTCTCTGCATTAACAAGTATATGTACAGTTCAGTGATATCTTCAGATTCTATTATTGCCCTAATAAGCATGTTTTCCATCAAGAACTTGCCTTTTCTTTGAGCAATTCCCAGTGACTTACAGCAGCAGAAAAGTATATTTTACTCATATTAGTCCTCCACCACACTACTTGTCATGTTCGTATGCCAAATCTCTGTTGACTTAGAATTAGGAAACAAATCCTGTTTATCCTGTTCATAGCAATGGATGTTCCCAATTCTTCAGCAGAGAAAAGAAATTGTGGTGTCTTTTGGGGGGTTGTTTTGTTTACAAATATCAATTCACTTAATTGGATTCTTAGATAGATTCAGATTTTTGTGTCCATGAATATTTTAGTCTGTCTCCCTTTTTTTTTTGTCATGCACTTACTACTGAAAAATCAGAAATTATATCAGCTTTATTTATCTGTGTAAATTTTCAATAAATTTAGCATTATCATCTATTATGAGTGGCACTGTCATCAGGCAGACTGTCTTTTTTCAGGTCATAAGGTACTTCCTGTTTTTTTTTTTTAATGATCCATGCTTTTGTGTCAACAGCTCAAGTTTTTTTGATGGGCTTGTATACGATAGTTTACAAAAAGACTTTTCATGAAAGAAGGCTAATTTCCAATGAACAGTTTTCTTTTGCTCTCTTTTCTAATTCTGTAATCTTTATGAATGTAGTTCAACCGTGGAATATTATTTTATATCTGCATTTTTATTGTGTTTTCCTTAAGTATCTGGTAATGTTTTCCTTCAGAGGTTCTAGACTGGACAGAATGGCTGCTAGTCTGTATGGTAATTCAAAAATAGTTGCATTATTAAGTTCTAATTTGGAAGTTAATTGTTTGACAGGATTGTGATTATGGAAGTGAATGAGGTGAGGAAATTATGTTACTCCTCTTCAGATGAACTCTTTAGCAAAAAAAATTAATCAAGTAGGCAATAAGGTATGGTAATAATACAAGCGTGGATGCAACCTTAACCCTGGACTAAATCCTGACATCTCAAGAATTTTATGTATTTCTAAATAAACTGGGATGATTTTTTTTTTTTTTTTGGGGGGGGGTGTGATTGTTTTCTTTTGTTTTTTAATGAGAGGAGCTTTTTAATAAGGAAAAAAGGGATTCAGTTCAAGATGTTTAATCCCAAACTCCAGCAACACTGAAAAGTTGTATAGCTGTTGAGCAATGTTTCTACTCAGATTAAATCAACCTAAACCAGTTTCACTTGAGTGAAAAAATGCCATTGCATGTTGCTTCCCCAAAAGCATGATTGCTGACATACTGATTTCAGTTTCAGTAATCTTAAAACTGTTTTAGTGTCCCAGAAAAAACAAACAAACAAAAAACAACAACAAAACAAAACCAAAACAGCAACAACAAAAAACCCAAAAACCAAAACCAAAACAAAAACAAAACAAGAAAACCCACAAAAAGAAACCCAAAACAAAACCCAACCAAACCAACCAACCAACCAAAAAAAGAAAAAAATCAACAAACTTTTCTTACCAGAAAGGATTGATTTTTCAATGGAAGTCAATTTGGAATCTAATAATTCATTTCCCCCCAGCCCCAAATACTAGGTAAAAATGTTGTATTTTCTTTTATACTGTACCAGAAACCTTATTTTTTTTCTTTTTTTTCCTCAGCATGCAGCTTGTATTTATTTTATTTTTCACAGTGCTAGATGTGACACAATACCATGAGAGACAGATATCAAAGCAAACCATTCACCTAGATCTTTCTTTTGAGCTGATGAGCATATTTCCAAGACATTTAAAGTTCAAGGTCCTTATTTTCATTTTTTATATCAAAAATTTAGAGTGAGTAGTACTGAAATGATTGGGGTAAAAGAGTTGTAATGCTGTAAGTACAGGCAAATGAATAGAAGAAAACAGTGGCAATTTTTTCTGTTTCCCAAACATGGAGGATGTCTCCTATATTCTATGTTCTCTGCATGTAAGTGTAATTTAAGTCAGAATTGTTCCGTTTTGTGCTCCAAATGTTTATCTTTCAAAGGACTGAATATTCCTGTTTCACTTGAGCAGTAATACTGTATAGAAAATGGAAGCAGAACTCTACAACTTAGTGCTTGCAACTGCATAATTTCAATGATATTAATATAATTTGATAATAATTCTAATAATGGTTTAGTTAATTGACAGTAGAAATTTATTTGACTGTTAACTCCATGAAATTATATTGACTGCCTAGGGAAATTGGACTCTTTTTTAGGTTAAAGTATTATTTTAAAAATAATTATTGATATTCCATATATAAATATTCTGAAAGTGAACTAGGGTATCTGAGGAAGATCCCTTGTCTTCATTTAACTCATGTGAGTATTTGTCTTTATTATCAAAAGCACTCTTAAGTCATTAATTTAGTGCCAGTAATGGTCTTCTTTTATTTTATTTGGTTTTGGTGGGGAGTGAAGTATGAGTCTGGAAGTGAAATTAGAACTGGGGGGAAGCTCACAATAAACCAAAAAATATTTCTTCTTTACCCCAGAGCATGTTTCTTCCTTGAGTTACCTGTATATCCCTTTGTGTCAGCATTGTCAAATGTTTGCCTTAAAGACAAAAGCTTTCCCTTCTTAAAGGCCTTAAACAGATAAATAGAGGAAGGAATAATCACCTTTCCTTCTCAATTTCTTCCAGCAATTCCCCTGGGGCAAAATTCTCTCTTCATGTTCAGGTTAACTGGACTGTTTTCTTTCTTTCTTTCCATTTTATTGCAGTCTTTTCCCTTATTGTAATTTAAGTTTCTGTATTCTTCACTTACGCTAAAGTGTGAGGTTTTTAAAATAGATCTTTAAAATAAATCAGTAACTCACAGAAGTGGCTCGATGGCTTCACTTGGAGTTGATTAGTAAAGTTACCACTCTGTAAAAATGTCATTGGTCCTGGTAGCTAAAAAAAAGTCTATTCTTTGACTGCCAGATTATGGTCTCCCCAACAAATTTCCTTACTGTAGATTTCTAACACAGAGCCAAAATGAGTGGGCAGCTGCATGTCTAAAAGTGGCCGAATTCCTGAGTTTATTCATAGATCAGCATGGAAAGAGCAGAGTTCCCTGACTGCAGCTTGCCTGGGAATGCAGCTTCACCTGGATGAAGTGCAGGCCTGCTGGGGACCTTCGAATCAAGTCAGGAGAGATTTGATCACATCTGCTCTAGATCATCCTCCACAGCACTGGTATTCATAACCCTTACCTCTTCTGCGCTGTGAAAGGAAAAGAGCACTTTATCTATCAGCACAGACAGCACAAACCCCCTTACTCCCACATGGTGTTTATTCCTTTTGGTATCCTTGTATTTTGTAAGGAGTTGTCAGGCACCTCCTGCAGCAGCACCTCCGTTCTAGGTTGTGTTCGCTAGATGCTGCCCCGGTACTGTCACCTGTTCTGTTGGGTTGCTGATCTTGTGATGTGAGCTGCCCTTGCTCTGCACTGCCTGTTGGAGGATTTTCTTGCCTCTTCTGGCTCTATATGTCTCTTAACAATGCTACAGATCACTTTGAGGCCTGTGTGAAACCCTTGGTCCATTTACTTATTCCATTCCTAACAACAGTATGTACAGTATGCAGGCTTCCCATATACTATTAACAGATTTTTTCAAGAACTATATATTCCTCTTGCATTGAGGAGAAAAAAATTAGGTATGTTTTAAACCAATCTTTTTTTACTTTTTAAAATTGCCTCCAAACCTCTAAATATCAAACCATGCGACTGCAATCCAATTTTTTTTCTTTGGGTGATTGTTTACCTTGGGCTCACTCCTGTTGCTTTTTACAGCACCACAGCCTTTTCCGGGATCCCACAACCTAACTTCCTCTCACTTTGTGACACATTTTCTAAACATGATAAAACCCTTAAACACAATTTGTCATGGTTTTGATCTTCCCATAATGCCATTAGTCTTGCTGCTCCTGTCTACCAGATGTCAACAGTGCTTTCCCACAGAGATTCCTGGGGCCCAGGGAGCCAAGTTGCTTCCTCTTGTGGGGTTTGGCCACAAGCCTCATGCTTACTTAAATAGTGGCTCTGCACAATCTTATTTGCGGTATTCCCAGGCAGGCAGTGCCTGTAATCACTCCCATGGGAATGGCTATACTGAAATCAGTAGGAAGTAAGCCTGGGGTGAATGTGGGTCTTTGCTCACTCTGACCTTCTCAGCACACACTCCCAATGCAGTCCCCCTTAAAAGTGGGGCTAGGATGGAGGTGTAAGCAGTGCACCTCTAAGACTGGTGGGTGCCTAAAGGTTCCCTATTTAGAAAGCATCAGAAGATTATTACAGAGAAAAAAACTCACTATGGGTAATATATTTTTTTTTCCTTTAATTTTCTGAAAGAGAGTGAGAGAGAAAAGGAGGTCATAAGACAAGGAGAGACCAGTATTTGCAAAAAACTCTGGCTTTCATAATGGCATTTTATAAAATATTTACAATGAGAATTTTCACATTTCTTTCCATTCTGTCTTTACTGAGCTTGGTTTTCTGAATGAAGATGGTGAGTTGGCCTGGCTCTGCTTTCTTTGACATTCATTAAATGACTTTAATCTTTCCATATGGCTCTGCACCAAGTCAGGCTATAATGCCCCTTCTAATTAGTTTAAATTCTAAATTATTTTTTACCTACCTCTGGAGATATTTCCAAATCCACCTGCAGTCCTCCAAACTTCTGCAGTATTTCACTTTGAGATGTGGTATATAGAATGGATCAAAATAATATCCAGGGAAGTGTAATTAATATTTCTTCAACAAAATATTTCCCATTATTTTCTGTCCATCTCTTCATCTACTTTACCATTTTGATGCTATTTCTATTACAGTTATTTCAGCACTATTAATGTTTTTGGTGTGCTAACTTGCAATGACAATGTCAAGACTTTTGCCTGAGTAGACAAAGTGAATTTAAAACCCAACAATGTATGTGACTCATGAAAATTTTCACAGCGTGACTTGACTTCCACAATTCTAATCTGCATTGTACTGACAAGTTGCATAATATTGTTTGGTTCCTCTGGACTTCACTAGTTTAAAAGAGCAGTCTCAGTGTCAAATGTTGCAACATTACTGTATATCCTACAGTACAGAGTGTAAACAAATAGATTCAGCTGTGGGTTAAAAACCATGACGTTTTTCTTTTATGACAATTGACATCTTCTTCCATTTATTTCCATTTATCTTAGAATATTTTAACACATAGATAGTGTTTCAGGAATGTTAACTAACTGTCTATCTATCACCACATTCTCCCCTCATGCACCTGGGGAGGCTAATGTTATCTCTGTTTTGCATGTAAGGAAACTAAGACAGACAAGCCAGAATAAATGAGACATCTCACAGTGGGATTTTGCATGAAAAGAGAGTAGCAATTCTTTACTTTAAATTTGTTGAAGTTTTCCTTCCCATTTTTTAACTAGTTTTGTGGGAAATATGTTCTGAGTAGAGATATTGTAATACGGCAGACATTCCATGAGAAAGTACAGAGTGACCTTCATGATAGCCCTCACTATAATTTGGACTCCACTTGGAGTTGAACATCTTTTATTTATAAACAGCTCAGAAGTACCTACAAAGCCCATGAAGCTTCCTGTCCTGGGCAGCTTTTAAAGTGAAAACATAAGTAAGCACATAAAATAGCTGTGCTATTCACAGCTTTTCATATTATTTTCCCATTTGCTCTTTTACTCGTATAGAAACTGCATAGAAAAATAGTCTCTCTATAGGGTTAGTTCTAAGAAGTTGGTCCAGAAGGTGTAACACAACCAAGTGTCTGGTTCTTTTGTATTCTAACACATTTGTTTATACTCTGGACAGGACGATATGCAGCAATGTGGCAAAATTCATTAATGACTTATCCTGACAAATTTACATATGTCAGAAAGACATATAAATCTGGGGGGAGGGGGAAGAAGGAGGAAATGTGGAATGTTTGGAGTGATGGTGCTTGTCTTCCCAAGTTTTCCCAAGTCACTTTTGTACATGATGGGATCCTGCTCTCCTGAAGATGGCTGAGCACCTGCCTGCCCTTTGGAAACAGTGAATAATTTCCTTGTTTTGCTTTGCTCGTGTGCATGAATTTTTCCATCTTTACCTCAGCCCATGAGTTTTCTACCTTTTACCCTTCTAATTCTCTCCCCAATCCCGCTGGTGGGGGACTGGTTGAGTGGCTGTTTGGTGCTTGGCTTCTGGCTGGGCTTAAACAACAACATTGTCAGAGACTGAAATATTGTAATTTATGACTTAAACATTTTCTTGAAGGACTTTTAAAACTGTATTACAAAAGCTGCAAAAAAAGACCACTGCACCCTGAATGGGGCCCTGACTGAAGCCTTACACCGCTCGCTGATGGAGATAAGATAAAGAAACAACTCAGGGCTGGGGACATTCACTAAGCACAGGCTTAACACTTCCAAAGGTGGAGACCATAGCCCCAGGGCTATCAACTGCCAGGCTTGCAGAGACCCTCACACCAAAGGGTGGGGGGCGGAAAGGCTTTGAGTATCTTGGAAAAGCCTGTGGTCAGAAGCTTATCCACAGCAGAAGGGGGTGACATGGCCCATCACAGGGGCCCCCCTCAAAAGGGTCCCCAGACCCTGCACCAGAGCACCAGAGATGATGCAACAGACCCTCAGTGTTGCAAGGGACAGTGTGTCAAGCTGGCCCCTGCAAGAGAGACACGTGGGCGTTCCCACCTGGCCCAAAGTGAATATTAATCCATGGAATTCTGCACTCTTCGGCGTGTGGTGTGGCAGCGTGGCCACGGTGGTGATGAGGGACCCTCACCACCAGCAGACCGGATGGAGGGGAGCAATGAGACATTGTTGGGACCCTTGGATGGGTGATCTGCTTCCACCTCTCCCTGTTCACCTCTACCCTGTCACCTCTCCCTGTTCCCCCACCCCCCACACACACTTCCTTTTCTATTTCTTTCTTTCTTTTCTCTTTCCTTCTCTTTGCCTCTCTACTATTAAATAAAATACATCAATTTTTTGGCAAAAAATATTTAATCTCGTTTGGTTTTAATCTTGTTTCTGGGAATATTTAGAACCTTCTAAGTTCTTTCCGGTTTATGCTCAGAGACTTAGCTTGCTTTGCTTTTCTGAGTTTAAACCGGATTGTAACAACCATCTACTTTCAACCAGTTTTTCTTCCAAGAAGACACAAATTGTTTTGTTAAATAGTAAACAACTAAGGACTTCTCTGTTCATAGTTTGCTTGATTAATCCAAAACTATGTGGGTTTCAGATGTAATGCTTCTCAGGTACAGACTGTGGAATCTGCTTACTTCCTCCTCACAGTCATGAGTTTGGTGGACTACTTGGACTAATTCTCTCTATACTCAGCCCCTCCATCAGTTTCAGGCCAACTAAAGCAGTGTTCAAACATGTTTTGTGGTCATTAAGGCCTGCTATTATATAAGGAATAGACCGTACAATATATTTGTTATTGACTGTGTCATACCTATAGAAATAAGTTAGTAGGAAAATTATAATCTTGAATGATTATATTTCTTCTGCTTATAGATATCAACAATGACTACATAAAAAGAAACAGAGAGTTGTTTTAGGATTAAATTTAAAGACTAACTTTTCTAGCTAGTGCTGCTGCAATTTTTTTGAACGTACCTGTCGCCAAACTGTGATGGTGTTTGATAGTGAGAGTTTCCAAAGAACATGGTAAGAAGAGTGTTTCCCTCCAATGATGATGCTTTTTGTGAATTCTTTCAGTTTCATTCAGCACTCCATTATTTTAGTATTATAATTCTGCCCGAACTGTAATACCTTATTGATATTCACCACACTTCTTATGACAATGGTAAATTGGGAACAGTTCCATGAAAGATGAGGGGATTGTACTGCTGTGAAATTAAGCAATTGGGAGGACAACCTAGTTTGATATTTATTGTGTTTCCTTAATTAATTCTCTCATCTGAATGTTTTGAAACATATTCTTCCATTTGAATCAAGATAGATTGATTTCTTTAAAACAGTGCCCTTTCCCAGGGAAAATATTAAGTATCTTAGACACTACTCCCCCACAATTTATAAAGTTGTAGAGACTAAAATAAATTTGTAACCTAAAGAATAACAAAAGATGGATCAGAAATGCATCATCTGTCTTGTCTCTGTTACAGGGTTTGTAGAGGTAAGAATTCAATAATCACCTGAAATTTTAGGCTTTTATTTTATTAAAAAATCCCACCCAACAACTATAATAACAGCACTTGCCTAGTAATTATTTGATCAGTGGGTGATTGAAGAGAGTTTTTATGTTCCACCTGCATTCTACTTTTTAATTTGATTGCACTTTTGACATTAACTCCCCAACTAAGATAGGTACATTTCTTATTTTGTCAACTGTGGAATTAACTAAGAGTAGAAGCAGAAATAAATAGGGGTCTTTGATTAGTTGTAAGGGTAAATTTTTGCACAAAATATACAGCTGGATGGAGAAAAATCATGCATTTACACTGTCATAAGCCTTCCATGCCTGTTATGTGTCTGAAAACCTATCTAAAGAGATTTCTAGAAATGTATATTATTGCTAACTTATTATCTGAAATCCATACCTCATCCAGTTAAAATTATGTTTAAAAATACATGGTATCATATGCACTGTTCTGTGAGCCAAAAATATCTCAAGAGATCAGAAACTTTGTAAAATACTTGTGCTGTCACTTTGGTTGTACCTCAAGTTTTTCATGGAATAAAATGGTAACACTCAAGAAAAACATTGAACGTATTCCGTTTGAACATCTTTCTAAAAATTATTTATACATTTACTTTCTATATGCAATGGAGTGTTAACTTTACCTGAAGAACTTACAAAAATGTTCCTATTGCCCTGGGAAAAGTTCTATTTTTGAATTGAAAATATGAATAAGAAATGTTTCCATTTTACAGTCCTGTAAGAATTTGAAACGAAATGCAGGGAGTTACTATAAGGGAATGCTGATCATGCAAATACTGGCATCCTTTTCTGGGGATGTAAGTGGCCAAATTTAAATTCAAAATTATTCATCTTCAAATCTCAAACCCTTATTTAGAATTTAATTGAATTAAAGGTCTTGACTTTGTCACAACAATTGAAATTATCTGGTTTACAGTTTTGTTACAAATATTTTTTGAGTAGTGTCACTGGTGCTACTAAATTTGCTCTGTGCTAACTAAGATCAGAATTCAGTCTAAGAAAGCACAAATAAAACTTGCTCCCTAAGAATCTTTGTTGGGTCAACTCAAAGAATGTTTGAAGGATTATATGGCATGAAAACCTCAAAACGGCTTACATGCATCATAGCAGAACATGTGATTTAAGTAGTTTTAAAAGGGTTGAAGTAGTAAAGTGACTGAATTGTTCTCTTATAACATCTGAAGATTGTAAATTCATATTCATATTGTCCAATGTCCAGTGCATTCTCATCTTGAATGAATGGCTGAATAAAATTTTATAATGCTCCTCATTTTAGCAGAAGAAAGTATGCCAAATTACTTGTCTTACTGTCTCCAGCCTTCCAGTCTATATAAAGCCAAAAATAGGATTCAAAAGGAAAGGAAGTGAGGAAAGGAAGTGAGGGGACAACATCATCTTCTCTTTTAATTATACTTACATATTTAAACCTTATTCTTTGTGGGGGAGGGGCAATATAATATTATGGGACTACACAGTCATAAAGGTTTCCGGTTGCTTAACTTTGCCATTTGTTACACAGTGGATCAACATGTCTGGATGAACCTCATTATCTATGATGGCCAAAGGCAGTATTTCTGTATTGAAGGTTTAACTATGTAAAGTGACCCGCAGCTAAGGAGGTGGGGTTTTTTGTGTGTTAAATTGCTGCTGCACCTTTAAATTACTTTTTACAATGTGAAATGTTATAAATTGTGTGTGACAGAGGATAAAAACAAATATAAAATGTCATGTTACCAAGATGAAGTGAACACTTTGGCATTTCTGACTAGCATTAGGAATTTCTGCTATGCTTTGTTTTAGTGATTCCCTCAGATAACTACAAGATTCCTTCATCTTCTCATCTCAGAAGCAGCATCTAACTCCACAAGGCATCTTTTTACATCCACCTAGGAACTAAGTGGGCTTCTGAGGATTCCCAACATCTCTTTTAGTTTATTTTTACACTATATCATAAAAGATATATTTTCTCCTTCCATCTAGTAGCCTGGAAAATGTCATATGTAGGCAAAAAGGATGTAGGGAATGAACTGGTTTCTGTCTGTGGAATTGCTGTTTTGCTTGACATGAGAATCAAAAATTTTTATTAGAGAAACTGCAATGTCCTAAACCAGAGCAGCTGTGGTTGCAGTACCCAAAAGAGGTGTCTCTAGTACCAATACATTCTGTAAAAGACCTGTCTTTTGAAATGTCATGTATTTTCTCTAAAGCTTCTCATTATACTGAGAAATTATATTCTCATGAACTCAGTTTAGCAAAGCCAATGTTACTATTAGACATTTAGAATGGTCTTATATCTGTGAAAATGTTAGTATAAATCAAATTTTAAATGAAATCTTAGAAGCACTGTTGCAGATACAATGGGTGATGACAGAGTACCTGAGAAATATAAAAAGCCACAAAAATTAAAAACTGGTCCTGTATAATTTTTGTCAATGATAGTTTACAAATTAAAATGCATGCTTTGTGTTTCAGGAGAGAGGACAGGAAAGAATACAGGTAGTTAACACAGTGTGGTACAAGTCATCCAAGGAGCTCTATTATACAATTAGTTTTTTCACATTTTAAGAAGATCATGAGTAGGATAGGAGGTAAATTCACATCCTTCAGTCCATCATTCTTCCAGTGTGTAGTATTTGAATGGTGCTCATCTGTGGGCTGCACTGCAGTATCAGAGAGTGAGGAATGGCTGTGGCATTCTCCTCTTGTCCAGCAACTACTACCTAGATAGCTCCTTCTGCTCTGAAGTTCATGTACTCTTAAATTTTGTTTCAGTGTCTTCTTCTGGCAACCACATTATCAGCTGAAAATATTGTGGACTTCAGCCTACTTGGCATGACTTGTCACTGTTTCTCTGTCAAAAGTTACAGCTTTCTCGAATCCCATTTAGTCAAAATGAACTAGCACAACATGTAACTTTTTTCCTTACTTTTGGGGGGGGGGGGGGTTGTTGGTTGGTTGGTTGGTTGGTTTTTTTTAAATCTAAACAGTGTCCAGACTCTTTGGAATATAGATCTGAGGAGGTGAAGAGAGTATGAATAAATAAAGTGACACATAGCTGCTACGGGTGAACTGAGAGGAGAAATACTCTATCGGATTTTTAGCCAAAAGATCCAGTTCTCACTGCAATCTTACAGAGTCCATTCTCTTCTTTCAACATTTTAGATCTCATTTCTATCTGTGTACATTTTCCTTGTGATACACATGGTCAGCATTTCAAACAAGCCAATTGAATTGTAACAAACATGGTGCATGGCCATGTTTTTATACATTAGGTGATACATGGACAGAAAACTCTAAATAAGTATGCAAAAGCTGGGAGCATGTAAGTCTAGGAGACACTCCAGATGCAATCATATGGCTTTGGATATTTTGTAATCTGCATTATTCATATGGATGCTATCAGCCTAAAAGTAATGACTTAGAATGAAATATATGAGATATGCATTAATATCTTTGGAAGTATATTATAACTCAGTAACAATATCAGAATCTCTTTTTCTTCTCAAAAATGTGTATTTTAGTCAAATTATAATACCAGTTTGTCTTAATTAATTTGTCTTAAGATAATATGCTGGAGGAGCTGCTGATGCAATGTGGAAGTTGCAAATATGAAACCAAATTTGTTTAACCTGTAGAGAATTAATGATATGATGACAATAAGATTGAGTAATTGCTTTAGGTTGGCAATTTACATAGTTTAAACAGGGCAGCCTCTAGACTTCTAATCAGCAGAATTAGCACATCATCTACTTTTTAAAAGTGGAAGGTTCTATAAACTAACGAAGCATGTTAATTGTGCAAGGATAGCACAAATTGCATTATTTTTGGCAGTCTTTCAAAAACTACCTGCTAAAAAACCCTGTGCTTAATTATGCTAAGTCTATATTAATTTTTTTTTTTTTAATTTATGTATAGATTTTGGTTCATTTTTTCTCAGCAAAGAAGGAAATAAGGACAAGTACAACCATTGAAGTGAAAAATAAAAAAATAAGAGAGAGAGCTCATGTGATTTTACAAGGCAGTTATTTCTGAAAATGTTACCCAGTATATGATGAACTAAAGTACTTTTTTGGGTTAAGATTTCCACAATTGATGTAGACATACTATTGTCTCCCTACACTCACCTAGAAAGCTTATGTAAGGCCTTCTGTCAAAGTTGGACCTTTCTAAAGTGCAACTTTAAATTTCCTGCATCTTCAAGAATCTGTGGAATAAAACAACTGGACATAATAGTTTACAAATTCAGTTTTTATGAAGAACCTAATGCATATATTCTTCAGTTTGAATACCTAATTTTGAACAAACTCATCTATCACAGCTAGGTTAATTATTCTGGGCTATCATCTGACATGGGGTTGTGAACTTGGCATGTAGTCTGAAAAGTTATTCTGGGAAGTTTTATTATTAACACTTTTTGGTTTTTTTCCTAGGTAGTGGTGGTCCATTTTGTTTTTTTTTTGTTTGTTTGTTTGTTTTTCTTGTGTTTTTATTTTTCTTTTTTCCCCAGCAAAGCAGGAAAGTTATTTTAATCAGAGTATGCTGTTACTGAAATACCTGCAGCTCCAGATCTGGAGCTGGTTAGTCATTATGAAAGTAATCAACCAAAAAAGGACAAATAACCAGATGCAAAGCAGTTAAATAAAATTTTTCTGGCAATGTGCCATAAAAATTATTATGTTGATTTCATCTTTGATACTTCATTGAGACTAAATAACTCTCAAAGCAAATGAGGCATGAAACATTTTCAAAACCTCTGTAGCCCCGAATATAGTAAAATTCAATATTTTATTTCAAGATTAAGTACTGCCACATGTTTCCAAAGTCCTGAATTATCTCTTTACTGTCTGCTACTTTTTCAAGGGACCTTGTTGTAATGTCTTTTGCAAAAAGACTTTTCCTCCCATCCACCTTTTTAACATTGTTATGGCTTGTTTAAGAAGAAGCTTTTTAGAGAGGGACAGAGAGACCTAACAAAATAGAAATGTCTGCACTTTGTAAAATGCAAATGGGAGATTTTCGTAACCCTTTTATGTGTATTTGTGTATGCATTAATGTATAATTATGTATATGTGTTATATATATATGTATATGTGTACATGCCTTATATATATACATATTTAGCAATTTTATGATACAATACTGACTACAAAATTCAAAATTCCCTGTTTTCTTTGTAATTAATGTGTTATAGAAGTGTCACTGTGGAAGTGAAGGGGGCAGTGACGAAAATTTTGAAAGCCATTAGTCCAGTAGATCCTGCTTGATTGAAATTGTCTGGAAGGCACCGCTGGAGGTCCAATCTCCTTGCTAAACCAGGCTCCCCCAGAGCACGTTACTTGGGATTGTGTCCAGACAGCTTTTGAATATTTTTTTCTCCAGAAAAAGAGATATTCACTCCACAACCTCTCTAGGCAATCTATTCCAGTGTTCAGTCATCTGCAAAGTAAAGAAGTTCAGGTGGAATTTCCTGTGTTCCAGTTTCTGCCTGTTACCTCAACGTATCGCTTGGCACCACTGAGAAGAGTCTGGATCCATCCTCTTGACACCCTGCAGTTTTATTTTTCCACATGGTCAATTATTTTTGCCTGAGTCTGACCCACCTCAGTGATATCATCACCTCCAATCAATACACCATCAATGTATTGATACACCTTGGCATCCCCATCTGGTCACTTCCTTGACTTCAAGAGCTAGGGTGTGATGGGTTGTAGTGAGTGACTGCCTGTATCCCCGTGGGAGATGAGTAAATGTGTATTGTACTCCTTTACACGTGAAAGCAAAACATTCCTGATCCCCCTCTCCGAAGGGAACCATTCCAGGTCCTATACATTAATTTTAGCTAAAACAAGGTGAGCTTGTTCCCAAATGGTGGAAGTCAGTTTGGCTGTATTAGGTGCTGCAGCAGTCAAAGGACTCACATTCAAGCCACTACAGTCCTCTGACAAACCGCCTCCTCTTTGGTTTACTTACAAGTCACACAGGTAAGCTATAGGGGGAGTGGCTTTGAGCAACAATTCCCCTTTCCTTTAACTCTTGAATGACTTCAGCAATTCCTTCCTGGTTCCTAGTCGCAGAGGATAAGGCTTTACATTCAGTACCTTAGACAGTGGTAGTGCAGGAGCAGTTTGTAAAAATCTTACTGAGAGCACAGGGGAACTGAATTTCCACCCCTTTCCCTTAGAATCCACCCAGGCTTTCCCCTTCAGGAGGCCCAATCCCATAATATTCAAAGGAAAAGAACCCAGTATCATCGTGGTCTCAGTGGGGTTGTCACCAGTCAACCAACATTTTATTTGAGCCGTTTGCTGTGGCTTAGAGTACCCAAACACATCAGTAAAATGTATCTGGTTTTTTTCAGGGACTATCCTGCTTCACTTGGCAGTTCCCTCATTCAGGGCAGAGGAAGGGGTACTTTGTGACTGTGAAAAGGTGACTGGGGATCGCAAGGAACCAAGGGAAAAGTTGCCAGCATATCACCATCTTTATTTTCAGTGGGTCTTCTAAGATCTTTCCATTGGCTGTACCCTGGCTCACTTACTGGGGACAGCATTGACAGTTTCCCAACCAGCTACATCCAGCTCCACTAATAAGTGTATTAATGGACTGTAAGGATCTCCAGCTCACTGGGTATTGAAGGATGGTCTCTCTTCTGGGGACTCCTATTCCTTTGTTTCCACATTTTCACCAGCATTCATAAATCCTGGAGCAGTTGTTTATCTATCAATTCCCAAGGGATACCCTTCTCCAATCCCTCCCCCGGTAGGTGGTTTCTTGAGGTTTCCCCTCCCTGGTTCCAATCTCTGAACCAAGAAGCATTTTCCCTGAGTTCCACCCTTTGGACAGCAATGTGATTCTTCACTACACTTGCGACAAATCCCACCTGACAGCCATAAATTGGTAGTTCCCCTGCTATTTCCCCCCACATAAGATCAGGTCCAGCTTGCAGCCCTCCCACACGAGCAGCTCGAAGTCAGTCTTGCAATTGGGTTCCACAAAGCTCCAATGAGTCAGGCAGTCCTTTAATTAAGGGGGGCATTTTATCCAGGTTAGCAAGCAACAACATGGGAGAAGGCTGATGAGGTACAAGACATCTCCTGTGTATGAATTGGAGGCAAGCTGCCTTTTGCACACTCTCAATGGGTTTATCCAATGTTGGAGTGGACATAGAGATGGATTCTTCCCTCTTCAAGGGGTCTAAATGATCTCCTTATTTTTGTTTCCCACACTGATGGATGTGGTGACTTTTTTTTAATATACTAGAATCTGTATTCTCAATTAGATTGCAACTGAGATGGAGACACTGCCTTAATATTATTTCATCCTCATTCTTCCATTGCATTGCAAAGTGAGTTTCAAGCCTGTAATTATTAACAAATTTAGGAACATTCCTTCGACATAATGATGTTAAAGATATAGTCTTAAATCCCTGCAGAATTACAGCAGTGGCGTTTGATGTGTATTTGCTTTCTTTGGAAGTTTTTTTATTTGCTGGAGAAGATGGGTAACTGGAGGTTATTAGTGGTGCTCTTCCTTTTCCCTCCTCTGGATCCATTATTGCAAAGCCCTAAATTTATATTTAATGTAATGACTGAGAGTTCTTGTTATTTAAGACAAGAAAAAATTGACTTAGGTATGCTTTTAAGACAAGAACAGACACAATTCCTATTTAATTTCTTTTTTGTTGTTGCTGACAAGGGGAGTTTAGTTTTTTCATTTATTTGGTGTTTTTAGGGATCACAAACCTAGGTATGTTGTCAAAAGAGATAAATGACCCTTTACTGTTATACTAATGTCATTATTTTTCTTTTCGGACAGAACAATTTTCAGTCACCTTTCTTTAAGGACATTAAATGCATGGTGACTCTTTAGATCCTAGGTTTCTCCATATCCTTTGAAATTAGGAAGTCATTAACTTTTCATGCTTGTTTTTTGTTTTCAATGTGTGACATTTAGGCATCTGTATCTTACTCTTTTAAAACCTCCAATATGTACAGGTTTTGCTGCCACTCGTCCAGTTGTCTTTGTGTTTGGTCCTGAGAGCTTATAGCAACTTTAAGAGGTCAAGCTGCTTTCTCTTTCAAATTTTCTATCTTTCCTAATAAGAGTCTGAGATTGGACTATCAGTGACATCCTACTCAGCAGCATAAGTTCTGCTGATCTGCTCGAGGATTTGCTCCCCTAAATTCATTAGATGTACCTGAGAATAGCATCTTATATACTAAGAAGGAGTTTGGAATTGATGCTTTATTCCTTGGAGAAATCATAAGGTGGAACAGGAAGGTTTCAACGTTTTGGTAAATGAAAGAATATATGACACTTCTTTAGTTTATAGAAACAAACTTTTCTGTCAGTGCTCTTGGAAATAGATTACTCTTGAAGTACACATCCCAAAGACACAGTGTCCACATTCATCAAGCTATGTTTTAAAAATTGTCCCATACTTTCTATAGTAAATTGTTATTTAGATTTAAGAGCAAATAATAATTTTCATACATAAGATAAAACTGAAATGAGTGATTGACCTTGCAGCAAATGAATCATCCTACCCTAACTCCTTTTTCTGTTTCCTTCTGAGTCTGTGCCCTGTTACTCAGTCACATGTTTGAAGTTCCAAGTCACCTTCTGTATGAAGTTATCAAGTGTGCTCTTCAGCAGCAGTTTTTAAGTCAGAGAAGAGTTGAAGCTATGTACTGCAAGCTTTTAGAATCTGCAGCTGTTTATAATCTATTTATATTAATACTTTATGCTGCATAATAAGGTAAATCTATGCAGCTCATCACAGTCCTTTTGAAATAGAGATTCACTATTCAAAGCTTTTATTTGAGTGTGCAGTTCATAATGAAAGGTGATTTTCTGAAAGTTCATGGTAAAAGCAAGGTGGTATTCTTAACAGTGAAATTTGGGACTTGTCGATAGTTCAAGAAACCAATCTGAACATTTTATATCAACCCATAGTGTAATGAAATTTGAAAAAAAAGTGAAACAGTAGTAGATTTCTGCTCAAATCCTTAGTTGATACCTATGTGTGTACATATAGAGACATATATGTGACATTGTGAACAATAACTTACTACATAGTTGAATACTTGGTTGCAAAAAGAATTGTTTTCAATACAAGGTTGAAAACTAACTTGAGCTTTTTCTTCAATATGTTGAAGCAAAGACGGTACCGAATTTTCTGTATTGTGCATGGTGCTGGTTTCTACTCTCTGCTCCTGCATTCTCACAGGGTGTTCTGTAACAGACTGACTAATCCTTCCTTGGGCTCACTGTCTGCTCAGTGACCCTGCATCTCATTCTGGCAGAAACCATAGGTTAGTTAGAGTCCATTCTGGAAAACAGAGTCTTGAACAATGGATAACGAAACCTCCTTGGGAGACATGTCAGACAGGAAAAACCAGTGGGGGCATGTAAATGGGTCACATCCTTGTCTTTGTTCTTCAATAATCCAGTGTGACTTTGTAGTTGTCAATAGGTAATGTTTTCTAAGGAGAAATTCTCTAAACTCCAATAAGTGAGCTCTGTAGAGATCATTAACCCTAATGGATCTTCATTATACATTTCAGTAAGAGGCATTAGTCAGTAAGATCGGCAGCTAGTAAATTCCTTGATTTTATACTAATTAACAATTTTGCATTATGCAAAGGAATGAAGTAATCATTGCTCTGCTTTTCTACAGTAATCCAGGTATCTCTCTAGACTCTTCCTGAAAAATTTACTTCAGTTGTGGTCCTGTTTTGAGGCATGGTATGTTAAATCCCAATATCTACCTACCCAGGGCACTTGGAATATGTGAACATAGAAAGCATTTCAACACTACGAAGATTCATAGCTAAGACTGTTTCCAAAAGGAGTATGATATGTAAGTGCTAAACATTAAGGAATGCATCATAACAAAAGTCAATTACTAAATTGAATCAATGCAATGAAATTTTGTCCCTGGTAAAGTTAATATAAAAGCTCAACTCTTTTCTCAATTAGGTTAGAATTTTATTTAAAATTTCCTTTTTCTGCATCCTTTCTCCACTAGTAAGAATAATGACCATATTTACAGCCTAGTTTGCAGCATTGATTTCTACCTGTCAGTATATAACCTTTTCTTTTTTCAGAGTTTATTTGTTTTAAATACATGGAAGGCTTTAAAAACATCTTAAATTTTCCACATAACAAAGAATAAAGGTCAGTAGATACAGATGTACAAATATAAAAAGACAATACAATTAGTTACTGAACACTAACTGTTAGATACTGGCCCACTTTATAGACAATTACTATGGAATGTAAGATCACTTCTTAAGGGATGTATTCCATTAAGGATTCCATTCCATATTTTCAGAGTCTGTATCCTGTTCAGGTGCTGCTTCACATTAGAAGTGTTATAGATGCTGTTGATGCTTCAGCAATTCTCTGCAAGAACCCTAGACCCTCCACTCTGTGTTGGTTTATTGATTACATTTTAATTTCTTTCTAAATGGTTCTGAAAGTGCAGGAGTGATCATGATTAACAGTTGTCAGCGTGATCAGTTATGCAGCTGACCCCATCTTATAAACATTGCTGCTTCTACGTGTCCATAATACCAAAGGGTAAACCAGGCATTTAATTATAAACCCAATAGGCAGGCAATGCTGTATATTTTCTAATAATTAAAAAATGATAATGTAGTGAATCTCCTTATAATGGGTGCTAATATAATATCTTTATTTTTAAACAGTTTGTCTGTTCCAGTCATAATTAATATACTGATTCATAATATTTAGATTTCTTTTAAAAAATCACTGAAAAAGCTATTTCATTTTACTAATGTTTCTTGATTTAAAAAATTATCAAAAGTTTAATTTTAAAAGATAAAATTAGCTATGTTTAATGTAATTCATTGGTTTTTTTAATAAAAAAGAATTTTTTTTTTTCTTTGCCTTCCTGTGTTCTGTATCTGCTTTCTGTTTAAAAAAGCTTCATGCTAACTATAACCCCTTTTTCTCTTTGAAAATGTGTACAGCCTCACAAACATTTTATTCATAGTCATCCTTTTCCATATCTAGTATTTAATGAAAATTTTAATTAAAATTTTTTTGGTCTTTTAAGTTTTTGGTTTTCCTTGAACTTTAAGACATGACAAAGTTAACATGTTCATTTGGAATAAAGGATAAAATAAAGAATTAACAACAAACAACATTTGAGTTTTTAAAATTCCCTGCTGTGAGAAATAATACCCCTCTCAGAGGTAACTTATAAAAATTGCATACTGAAAGATTTCTAAACTTTATGTGTATGTGGATTCAACATTTGAGAAACAGTCATTACTCTGAAAGAGGGTAACTCAACAACAGTCTAGCACAGAGTAGGACAAAATGTAAAGAACAATCATAGCTATGAGAAGAAAGATTTATTGCATGCACATATTTATAAAAAAACTTTGATCTAATAAGAGCAGAGAAGAGCTAAATCAGCAGGAACTACTTCATAATCCTGTGTTAAAAGACTTTTAATCTGAAAGTTGACATGTCACACTGTAGGATAATGAAAATTGATAGGATTACAGCATAAAAAATGGAGATGTAGAATGGTAGGGAAAGGATGAATACTTTAGAAGCTCAAGACACTAACAAGAAATCCATGAGCTAATGAATCACTGTATGTTTAGAAGTCACAAGCCTAGATTCTGTGACTGATTCATGTGATGTTACATGGACTGCTTCATACATTTGGTCTCTGCTCTCTCATGTTCAAAATGGAAACAAAATGCTTGCCTATCTTTCTAAAGCCTTTCCAGGATCTGGATGACAGTGTTTGGGTTTCTATTCTGTTGCTAAACATGTAATATTATATCAGCTATATTGCTATCAATAATATGTGTAATGTACAAAACAGGAATAATTTTTCTTCTTCCTTTGGCACAGGAAATGAAGTGGTATATTAGAGTATGTATTTATGGTTTATACATCACATAGTGCTGCATTTCTCTTTGTTTCTAGTCATTTCTCAGAGAGTGGTACATGAAATGCCAAATGAAAAGAATGGTAACAGACATATAATTGTTCACTCATAGTTATGCTTGCAGCAATATATTCACTTCGCCGCGTGAAGTCCTAATCAGTAACTTTTTTTGTGTGCGTGTGATTTCAAATTTGGTGCTTAACATCAAAAAGTTATTATGTTTTTTTGCTTCTAAAGTATGTAAAGCAAGCAAACAAACAAAATTAAAACACTGGTTGTCTCTGTTGTCTCTCTCAGAGACAGAATGAAAGGAAAACCCTCCCCTGCCCCCATCACCTTATCTGCCCAGTTTTAGTTCCCAGCATCACCCAACTAGTAATGCAATAGGAGGAAATTGGAAATATGTCTCCCTTTTCACAGAAGGAAAGCACCAAATTATTTGAAAAATCCATATTAAAAAATAACTACACCCATTTTTGTTCTCACTCATTCTACACACCCATTTATTTTCAATGACCACAGGCTCTCCAAGTAAATGTGTACTTCCTCATTACTGCATAAGTACATACAAACACACACTAGCTAAAACAAAGCAGAAAACCAGCTTCTATATACAAAAGTTCAGAAGTGATTTAAAACAGCAACTCATTTTATGTGTGAGATTAGAGCATTCCCTATGCTGATAGATATAATTCTGCTTGACTCTGAAGGTCTAACAGTGAAAAAGTAGAACCTTGACCAATGCTAACTTCCACAGCCAATGAAGCTGTGAAAGTCTAAACAGACAAAGTCTAAACATCTGACATTAGCCAAGTTTAGAATTGCCAATCATGACACAGTTCAAGTTACACTACACTAAAACCACAAAAAAAGAAATCTCCCAGTGGACTACCTTACAGAAAACTGTGTCAATTAACAGCTTTTTTTTCTTTTTTAACTTCTTGTTTCCTATTAATGATTTTCTTCCTTTTATTGTCAAAACGGGACTGTGCGAAAGTAGCAGCATACCTCAATTTCACTGTGGGAAAAGGTAAACCTCTGCATCAAGGAGTAATTTTTAGATGCTATGGTAGGATTCAAATCCAAATTAAAATCAACCTTGACTCCTGGTGATTGATAAAATAATGAAAATAACACATTGCTTTAACTACTTCAGCCATCCCAAAATATCACAGATATGAAGGCTTACTAAGAATACATAAAAATATTTAGTAGCATTAAAAGGCCAAGGTTATAAGGAAAATATATGGAGTTCAGTTCAGAAGTAGTAGCTAACACAATTTTAATACATTCCTGTTTTTTCCTCAATTTCCTAAAAAGGACTAAAGGAACAGAACAAAATTCTGTGTGCTCAGCTAATTTGTAACATTTACACAGGCCCCTAACTTCTCACTGATAAGAGCTTGTAGAGATAATTCCAGTCTCTGTGGTTGCTTCAGAGCTGCCAGAAGGACCCTTACAATATTTTCAGTGATGTTGATGAGACATATGACACATTCTCTGCTTTCCATCTGAGAAGGAGTCTGTCCAATCAGTCATTTTTCCTCCAGTTCTCTTTTTATGTTAAATGTCTGTATCAGCGTGATCTTCTTCTGTCCAGCATCTGAAACGGCTGAGCCTTTTCCTAACAGGCACTCCACTGTGACTACTTGGGACAACTGCCTTTCCCAGCAGCAATTCCTCATGTTAACTATGGCAGAGAATTGCGCTGTAACCTCTGTGGCCTTTGTAACGACAAGCTGATTAGCGCACAGCTTCTGTCAGGGACCGGGTGTTCAGCCTGTTGGAAGACAGATTTCCATAGAAAGGGGCAGACAGATGATTTCTAGAGGCTTAGCAGAGCACTGGATGCAAGAGCTGAAATGTGCATGAAGTATGTTGAATAATAAATATCTGACTTTCCATACGAATGTTGGTGAGCAGCAAACCAGATGAATTTGCTTCATATTCAGCACCCTCCGGAAACACTTGTAAAAGTAATTATGTGTACACAGCAATAATAACTACGTAGACCAGTAAATATTAAATCTTTCCTCTAAACATCAGAAGCTCATCTTCCTTTTAATGGACTTTTATTATAATAGTTAAAATAAATGTTCCTCATCTGCACATATGAAAATCAGGTAAAGATTATTTTTTGCAAATGTAGGGATTGAGACATGAATTTGATGAGATGCAAAAGGCTAGGGAAACAATTAATAGTATAATTTAATTTAACTGGCATCTATGTGCATGATATTGAGGCAATGAAAAACCAATATAAGTTTATTTTCAGAGGGAATTAAAAAATAATATTCCACAATGTTAGTCACCACATTTTTAAGCATAGAGAACAAATTTGATGTTTTGCTTCACTGAATTACAATTTCTTTTCTTCAATGTTTCTATGTATCTTTCTTGGCTTATGAAGTATTTAGTTAAGCACTATGCAGCTTTCTGATTAAAAACAAAGAGCATAGTCACCATAAAATGATATATATGTTTAATAGTTATTTTTTAATTTAATAAATAGATCTGAAAATAGAAACATGTAGGGAATCGTGATTCAACCAGAGCATCCTAGCAGGCTAATCATAAATCCATTTTCAGCATGTTATTTTTGTTAATAGTTTGGAAGTATAAATAAAATAATTGTCATTAAAAGTTACAGATCAGAGAAATTGGTAGAATTCTTAATCTGCAGAGAAATCTTGCTTAAAAAACTAGCCCAGTTTTACCTTTACAAATCCCAGATTATTTCTCAGAGTTTACAGAAAAACAGTGAAAATTCCTATACTGTTGCAGGCATCATGTATAAGTAAAGGACTACAGGATGAAGGAGAGAAAAATTGTTTTCAAAAGGGATGAGATGTCATTACATGTTTTATGCTAGGTGCTCTCAGGAAATTATGATCCTTGATGTGAACACAAAATAGAAGGTGAAAAATGTATTACGACTTCAGTGCATCACAATTTCAGTGTTGGATGAACACAACCCAGACTCGTGGCCAAAAGGCCAATGGCATCCTGGCTGCTATCCACAGTGGTGTGACCAGCAGGACCAGGGCACTGATCATCCCCCTGTACTTGGCACTGGTGAGGCCAGACCTTGAATCCCGTGTTTAGTTTTGGGTCCCTCTCTATAAGAAAGACATTGAGGTGCTGGAGTGTGTCCAGAGAAGGTCAATGAAGCAGTGAAGGGTCTGGAGCACAAGTGTGATGAGAAGTGGCTGAGGGAGCTGGGGTTGTTTATCCTGGAGGAAAGGATGCTCAAGGGGGACCTTATCACTCTCTACAACTGAAAGGGTAGGTCTCTTCTCACAAGTAACAAGTGACAGGATGAGAGGAAATGGCACAAGTTGCACCAGAGGAGGTTTAGATTAGGAATAAATAGGAAAAAATTTCTTCATGGAAAGGGTTGTCAAGCAATGGAACAGGCTACTCAAAAAAGAAGTGGTGGAGTCACCATCCCTGGCAGTATTTAAAAGACATGTAGATGTGGCACTCAGGGACGTGGTTTAGTGGTGGAAGTGGCAGTGCTGAGTTTATGGTTGGACTCAATGATGGCCTTTTCTGACCTA
This sequence comes from Corvus kubaryi, assembly GCF_017639235.1. Classification (NCBI taxonomy): domain Eukaryota; kingdom Metazoa; phylum Chordata; class Aves; order Passeriformes; family Corvidae; genus Corvus; species Corvus kubaryi. The sequence goes on along the minus strand of NW_024582056.1, from coordinate 1,415,681 downwards.
AATGATTCTATGAATACAATGAAAGTTTTTGCAGTAGGAAGCTCAGTTTCATTGCCTGTCTTCTAAAAAGGATGCTTGACAAATAAGGTATTGTCAAAGTTAATAGATAAATAAATAATGATATTTCACCTTTAAAATCTAATTCCCTGTGGACCTTCTGAAATCACAAGTAATGATTGTTCAGTAGTCAGAGACCTTGAAACATGCTTGTTTTCTTACACATCCTTTCAGATGTCTATTAACAGTCTCTAAATACTTGTGTAGGTAAACACAGAGAAACCCACAACAACCAAGATAGGAACTAGCATGTATTTAACAGTTTTGTAAATCAGCTTACTTTACATGGCAAACCAAGTTCTAAGAGCAGCCTAATTTTACATTCATTTTTCCTTAAAACATCTTTGTTTGACTTCATGGCACAGAAACAGAATGAGGACCTGAGCTTTCTAGGGCATACAACTTCAACAAGGCTGTTTGCAAGATTAACAGTGGTCCAAATACAGGACACTTAACATTTGGAAAAAAACCCAGAAATAATTTTGTAGATGGAGGTTAAATGTTCTTATGCAACATGGATTGTTAGGGTGTCTGATCACGGAAAGTTTTCTTAAGATGTGGCATCTTAATGAGACAGCATTACTCCCTGTTTTTTGATAACTTCGCAGTAGAGCTCAAAACAGTATTGACTTTAAGGCAGTGCAGAACTAAGTATTATCCAGAATCAAAACTGTAGCTCTTGTCAAAATGAGTTATAGCAATGACACAATTCAGTTACCTAAAATATTAAACCTGATACTGTCATTTGGTTATAGTGGAGTGGTGTTCCATCCCATTGCAACTCAACTATTGATATGAAAATAATGTTCACTGTTATAAAATGTGGTTCTCAGAATGGCACATTCTATGCCAAGTGGGTATCTACCCATGATTTCTATGAACACATGAATTACATGTCCTGAGTTTCTGTTTAACTCAGAAAGGAATAAATCATTTTTTTTATTCTTAGTGGCAATTTAAAACCAAAATGTGTTTTACATATGGAAGGTTACATTTACCATTTGTCACCTCACCTACTGTCTCCCTCCAAATCCTTCCCATAATTATAAGAAGGAATAGAGGTAGGACTTCTACTTGCATAGCACAACTAATATGCATAGAAGATGGTTGATTCTTTTAATTTTCCTATTTTTTGCTAATTACATCTTGCATTAATTTATAAGGTCTTAGTTGGGGAATTCTTCGGATCATAGGCTTAATTAATAGAGCAAGAAAACTCCTTGTCTTGTTTCAAGCGTTCTATTGCTGGCCCATGTTTTCATGGATAAAACTGTAAAACAATATGAAAGTTTTCTCTGTTTACAAGTTTACTGCACCAATTTTTAAATATTCATCACAATAAGCAATTTTTTATGGAGTAAAACTGCTCCATGTAGATGCTTATTTCCCCTTTGTTATTGTTGTAATTGAAGTGAAGGATTGTTTATAGTCTCACAGGATTTATCTGTGCCACTGTTTCTCAGTGATCTCAGCTATTTTAAATACCTAGTAATAATTTATATTTCGCTGTCTGAATGTGCATAATATCCTGTACCAGATCAAAGGCTCATCCTGCTCTGTACCCTCTCTCCATCAGTTAGATGGAGTGCTTCTCTGCTCACTGGAAGATGCTTGAGAAAAGAGTACAAGAAAGTGAACAAATAGAGCATTTTAGGAATTATTAATGTACTGACAGAAAGCAAAACAGAACATAGTATTTGCTCATATCTTGAATATTTTTCTAATTTTGATTTCTTCCCAATCTGGAAAAAATAAACCCTAACAAATCCGTGACCAAAAATACCTCAGGAAGAAAAAACCAAGCAAAAAACCAAAAAAAACAAAACAAACAAACAAAAAAAAAACCCAAACCAACAACCAAAAGAGCTCCACAATTCCCTAAAACAAAACAAACAAAAAACCAAACAAACCAAAAAAAACCCAAACAAAACCCTTCAAAATGAAAACATTTTAAAAATGAAAGATTCAGAGCTCTGAGACAAGAAGATACTGGAAGATAAGGATTATTTTCCTAATAAGTTAGGACAAAGTAGGCTGAGACATTCCACTCTGAATTTCATGGGATTGGAAAGAAGCCATACAGTAGATAACTACAAAAATAAGTGTTAATGGGGTGATAAGCAAGTATTAAGTTGGTTTGCTTCTTTTACTGTCTCTTCTAGTACACTTAGGTTAGAATTGTTCTTATGTCTTCTCCATTCTCCCATTCATTCATGATTTGGGAAACCTATGTCATTCATTTTCCCGTGTCTTTCTTTAAAAAACCTTCAGTTTATTTACTCTTTCCTTATATGGGTTTGTTCCACATTTTAGACAGTCCTTTTTGCCCTTTCTCTAGTTCTTTTTCCACTTCTGTTTGCTTCCTTTTCATACAGTGGTCATAACTTATGTAGTATTCAAAACAAAGGCATGTTAGTGGTACACATACACGATGGCATCCCATAGTTTCTTTATTTTCTTTCTGCATTCTTACCACTCGCTTAAATTTTTGAAACTTTTTCCAGAGATCTACCTGTGATCTCTAGTCAGGAACTAATTACAGTCACACATTTCCAGAAGATGGGTTTGTTTTTTTTTTTTTTTCTTATGTGTTAAAACCTATCATCCCTGAATTTTACTTGTGGTTTGATTTCTCAGTCATCCAAAGTAGAAAACCTTTACAGTTCTTGATGGTCAGCTTTGAAAACTGATAATGTAAAATTGTGCAAAAGAGATTTTGTCATTTTTTGTTTTATTCTTTTTTCAGTGTCATTTGTGAAATCATTGAACAATTTGCATCCTACTAGTCTCTTTATTGTGAACATAATATATATATTTTTTTTCTAGATTTGTGTGGTAAAAATCTAACAACTATAGTATATATTTCTGATGCCCATTATATATGACAGAAAGGGTAGTACCAGAACTTTGTGTGTGTTTTCCAGTGGGATAGAGGCAAGAAGCCAATAAAGCAAATTTTATCTGTATGATAAAATAGTTTAGAGATAACTAAGAGATGTCTGCTGTTTATTACAGTCAACTATGAAAGTCAAAAACATGTAAGAGAGGGAGATATTTGCCTTGATATTGGAAAGATAGCTTCATTAAACTGGCTAATTTGGGGCCAGAATTCAAAAGAAAAACGATATAAATTGGACAAAGACAGCCAATGTATATGATTACCCATACCTGCCCTATTTGTAGATTATATTGTTACTGTGTGCATTTTAATATTTGTGAACAAAAATCCATATATTAAGAATGAAATATGCTGTGAAATATTTGTTATTAGATGCACATTGACAATTTATATGAATTTCATTATTATATGTAAAACTTGCACGTTTTCTAACACTTACATAATTTATTCAAGAGAGCAAAAAGAGGGACGCAGTCTTTAATCATATAATTCAGTATTTTTAACTACTCAGTCTCCACTATATAGCAATTGAGATCAATCTTGAACAGTTATGAAACGTTCACTTTCAGAAAATTGTATTTGCACTGATAAATGAAAAATTAATACTGCTCAACAACTTTAGAAGGTTTTTTGGTCTGTTACCTTTTTTTTCAATCAACAATTTCAGCAGTGATTCCATGCATATACTGTATCTTTATGTGTGTTCATGTGTACATCTTAGCACTTGATTAATACATTCAGAGGCAGAGATAGATAGCTTGGCATTTGAGTGCTGGGGTTTTTTAATATAAATAAATACATGATAAAAATAACATTAAAAGCATTATCATGCCATAGTTTTCCTGCATTTCAAGGCCTTAGTAGTTTTTTTTGTTGTAGACAGTAGGGTAGCTCAAAATATTGCTTGGCTTTCGATGCCTCTCCCATAGTAGTGAAGTAGTTACTTTTTAAAACTTGGTAACTTGTAAATGTTTTGAGAGCACTGCAGGTGGAGAGTATAACCAACTGTGAGATTATGTTTTCCACATATGAATCAAAATGGATGCTTATGGATGTTGTCATCTGTGTCTAAGATAATGATGTTAGAAGAAAAAGAAAAGATGTAGAGATAAGACTGTGTGGCATTTATAGAAGGTAGAATGATGGTTAAGATAATTAATTATCAAACTAACCAAGAATGATCTGGCTTCCAAATGAGTTGCCTAATTAATAAATAAATCAAACTGCGTGGCATAAATACGGTTCTTGACAGTTCACAATTTCCCTCAGAAGTTTTGCAATGATCATGCCTGTAATTCTTTTCAGATTTTAGACCCTCTATTACATCAGAGGTTCCACTTGACCTTTTTATATTAGTAGGAACCTGTAATGACCAAGGATAACATGGTGATGACATGGTGTAGCTGTTATGACTAGAAACTTAGTGCAATAGAAATGAGATCTGTGACAATCGAAAAAAGAAAAAGGAAATGAAAATTAAAATGCAGCAGTAAATGGCTGTGTTGTAGTTAACTCTTTATCTACTGCAGGTGGGAGATGGAAAGGAAAAGTTTTTGAATCATTACAAAAAAGTCAAAAGAAATTGTTTTTCTGAGTCAACATTTTCAATTGTTAAAATTTTGAACCAGAATTATTTCTTCACTATTTAATATACTAACTTTTGGATTTATGTTAAGGGACTTCAGTAAGATTTTTTACTGGTGGGCTTTTTATTCCATCAATTTAGTATACAATATTGCCTTAACATTTTAAGTTCTGCCTGATCTAGAGGAAAAAACAGATTTGTTGTACTTCTAACATCAGAATTACAAAATTTCCTAAGGAATACTTTTTTTTTTTTTTTTTTTTTTTTGGGCTTCCAAGCACTATTACAGATTATTCCTAGGGCAAAGAGATATGTCAGAGTATATAGCTTAAAAATTGAGAAGTTAGTAAGGAAAGTATGGTGAATAATTTTCTAATTCTATGTTCTATTTCCACTGTTTTTCATCTGCTACCACTCTGAGAAAGGAAGTAAGATTATGTAGGTGAGGTCACCAAGAGGACAGGACTTGCACTAGAGAAGAATGTTTCCATGGTGCATTTAATTTTGTTTTAAGATATGGGGAATGGGTTATTTTTATCCACCCAGACTCAAGCATTGTAAAAACAGAATGACATCCATGGCATCAGATATCAAACAAGATAAGCATGGCTGTGCTTGTTCACCAAGTCATGTGAGTGACAGTGAAGATGTCCACGCCCACCTGTAGTGGTTTGGTCACCACCTCAGTTAAAGAATGAGTGGTATTACACTGAGAGAGAGGTGTGTGCAACAACTATCATGTTCCAGGCAGAAGCTCACGAAAAAAATAGAAACCTAAGGACTTGCCTGGCATCCTAAAAAAAGCTTTTCAATTCCAGTACTGTGAATACATTTCCTCTTATTGCCACATTTATGGGAATTAACAATGATGGTTTGTCTTTGCCAGATATCTATTCATCACTAATAAAAATTGTGTGTACAATATTTAATATGAAATATTTGGTTAATTCTAGGTAGAATATTTTGCTACAGAAAAACTTTAAAGTTTTTTTCCTCATTGCCCATTTCAGAATATCCCTTTTACAAGGCTTTCTTCCATCTGTTCTGAACAGTTGGTTCCAAGTAGATAACAATTAGACTGGGTTTTAGTTTCTTTTCATTTTGGTGATGTAGTGTTTTTAATTTAATCTTCAAGTAAACAAGCATTAAAATACCATTGTGTTTAGACAAAATTATTGTTACAGGTAATTACTTCTAGCACAATATTCCACATTTTAACATCATCATTTAGCAAATGTCAGTTGTAAATCTGACCATTTCCAAATTTGGGTAGATTGAGATTTCTTCTGTTCACTTTCTTTTAAAATATTTTAATTCCCCCATGCATTAGAATATTAAAATAATTATTTAAAACAATGAACATCAGCTTATTCTTGTGTTAACTGCTGCTCTGGGGTTTATTTTGTTTTGGTTTGATTTATTTTTCATTTCAGCACCAGGAAAGGATTCTTCTGTTTCACACAGCATGGGTGTCACTCATTCAGATATTCTGCACTGTTGCCAAGTAGTGGTTTCACAAATGTTTCTCGCTGCTCTCTCTCAAGTGTCTTTCATCTATGTTGTAGGTTTGTTTTAATAATTGATTTTGATATTTTAAGTCCATCAAACCCGATATCTGAAAGTTCTCATCTGCAAGTTTAAAAAAATTAACATATTTGTTCTTCTGTGCTCCCCCATGATTTACTTACATTTCTCATCCTTCTGCAAAGTTCTATCACCTTTCTCTAACAGGCTCTGGCCCCTAAAAACTCAGAAAAAGTGGTCAAAAGGGCAAATAGTAGTCCCATTAACTCCAAAAGATACTGTTTTTTTGACAAGTTTTCCTAAAATAAAATAGATTATGTATAGATCACTGCTCTGTAGTGAAGCAGTGCTATTCTCTGATTTTATGTTTGCCTAGGGGATTAATTATAGACTAGCTGAGCCTCATATAGAGAAAACTTTGTGAATTATAGGATTTTCCTCACACTCTCTGTATGTTCAAAACAAAGATATATTATACACTACATAAGAAAACCCCAGTATTTATCTTGTTAACGTAAATGAGACTGAGCAGCCTGGTCTAAATGAAGTAGTAGATAATAGTATGAGCTAAGTTCATGTTTGTTTGCATTCCCTTCACAATTCTGTCTACTTCATGGTTTGGGGTCTAAGCTGACTTAATAAATGTGCTAAAAGAAACATGGCACTGAATCTGTTATAGTTTGGCTGTTTGTGACTTTGGTATTCCCAAATATACTTGGTGTTTACCTGGAGTTCTGTGGAACAGGGTAGTAGTGAGGGCAATAGCATGCATGCAGCCACGAAGCAAGGATAAATAACTTAAATGCTGCAAATAGATCTAAAACTCAGCTTTTTCACAGTATCAAAAAAAATATGAGGAATAATTATAAACTCTTTCACTCGCCATAGGGACAGAGGAGGGAATAAACTATTCCATTTTCTTACCATGAGATCACCTAGAATGGAAAATATCTCTGTGGTCAATGTTTTACTTGGTAGACAGTCTCTACTTAGATAGCTACCAGTATCTTGGCTCTTCTCTGAAGCAACTAAAGTATCAGTTGCTTTGCTTTCCACTTTTTCCAGGGTAGGAATTAATACTCAGTTTAAATGCATTAAAAACATCTGTTGCATCTTCATTTTTTTTTGTTATTATGTATAAAAAGAATAACTTATGCTTCAACTAGGTCATCAAGTAAGTATTTTCCTTCAATACCCAGATATTTGGAAAATAAATTCCTAAATTAGAAGTCCTTAATTTCCTATTAGACATCATAATATCATTAGGGTTAATTTCAGGCTTTTGGTATAGTCTAGAAACATTTTCAGATCAGTTCTAACCAGTCAAAGGAAGAGACAGGTTATTCTCCTTAAGGTGAACTCCAAAGTGTGTGGGATTTCACTGAAGCTAGTTACAATTCTCCATGCTGGTGCAAGACTGGTACATTGGGAATTTAATCTCCTTGGGACTCAGTAATGAAATGAGACTTTTGAATTTCCTGGGAAACAGATTAGAAATTCATACTGTTTGGTGGGTGCTGAAGATGGAAAGGCCTTTTGGGCTCCAGAGCACTGAAGCTATGGAGTGCAAATCTATCATTTTGAAGTTTGGGAGGGTAAGGACAGAGAAAAAAACAGTTAGAAAACCCCAAACAAAACCAAATAAAATTAAATAAGATAGGAGAAGGTAATAGGGTTCTCATACAGATTTCATAAGTTTTAAATATTTCCATAGCAATTTAAAAATTCATATGGCTTTAATCCAATGCAAATCAAATTTGTGCAACTGTGAGCTGAATCAGACATAGAGCATCACAGGAACCCACAAAAAGTGTTCTCTTCCTTATTCCCTAAGTTTCTTATATAAAAAACTGAACAGATTTCTTGAGACAGTATATATCCAACTCAACAATCAAATACTGGATATGTCTTGCTTTTGGTAAATACACTGTGTGTATTTACAGTGTCTTTTGCAAAGCTGGTATTTCATGTGTTGAGGAAAAAAAGAGCACCCCAAGGAAACTCCCTTGTCTTTGCAACATGCATATTACCATGTAAGATGATATTTTATGTTGCCTGGTTCTTTAGGGTTTTTTTGAGAATAGAGATTATGCTGCCTCCTGTTCTTGAAAGCAGTACATTGGAAAAATATTGTAAGATAGGGTCCTGATCCAGTTTACAATTACATCCATGTGGCACTTACTGCAGAATTATGAGCCAAGAATTACACAGAGGTTATAAAACTAATATCTTTACAATTTAGAAAATTTCCTCTGTAAATGTATAAATAAGTGAAAGATATTGGTTTGAACATATTCTGAAGGACAGACTGCTGATTTCAACTGTAAGCTAAAAGTGTTACACATGTTAAAATATAATCTAGAGGACAATTTAAAAGGTAGCTTGGGTTTGAAAACTGCAGCTTTTCAAGGAGAGCTAGGACATTGCAATTACTTCCTTTTTTGTCCTATTTTTTTCCCCCCAAAGACTGAAACAGACTTTTGTTGGGAACCAACAAAAACAACAACAACAACAATCACTCCCACCTCCTTCCCCTGCAAACTCCCAAGAAATCCTCTGACTGATAAGCAGAGATGTTAGAAGATATGGGGCCTGCATACATCTTCAGTACAGCTTTGGTGAGCTATCTCATGGCATTTTTCTTCTAACTTTTGAACATGGGTTTGCTCATGAACCTGTTTGTTCTGTGCCATAAAAATATATTATTTCCTCAAAGGATGAAGTACTGTAGAAAAATGTGTGCATAACAAAGAACTTGCATATTCAGTCACTTAGATGTCAAATTAACTCTAACTTTGATTTTTTTTACAGCATGAGAAATATTTTTACATGTTGCTCATTGTGAAAAATAATCTTCAAAATGGTAGGAATTTCAGTTCAAACATCACTTTGAGAACAAGATGATTATCCAGTCCAAGCTATCTACACCTCTTGATGTGGAATTCAAATCTCACAAGAACAGAGAGGTTAATGAAATTTCTGGGGCTTTTCTTCTCAGAGGTCAGAGATACCACTGTAACACTTTATCATTATATTTGATATTTCTATTCCACTTGGATCTGAAATTATAGAGGAAAATACAAATTAAATCTTATGTAAAAAGAAAAAGCAAAAAATGACCCCAGCTTTTTGAAGCATCAAAGAAACTCTCATCAAGTTCAGGTAAGTCTCATTTTTATTGGTGCTGGTTTAATTATTTTTTCTCAAGCAGAGCACTGCAGATTCTTACACTCTTTAATAATTTATAACATATTTTAGGAGCTGTGAAAACTTATATCAGGAACTTTGAAAAATGTTTACAAAGAAGTTGCCCGGCAAGTTATCTCTTTAAATATCAGAAAGTCCTCAGGTAATGAGATGCCTTGAAAAAAAAGAAGATTTCATCAACTTGCAATAATTTACAAAAAAAACCCCAACCAAAACACAAAACCAAACAAAAAGCCCCAAAAATATGAAAAGAGAGTGATGAAGCATCATGAGAATTTGAATTTGGCACCTGTGAAAAGTATTTCAATAAAATTTAAATAAAGTAAAAATTTTGAGATTTCAAAACCTGTCTTTGTTTTAAATACAAGCAAAAAACATTAAGGTTTCTGTGTTTTGTGTCACATGGAAAAATATAATATTAATCAACCGAAATCTACTGGGTTTTGTATCTTAATCTTTTCATCATCATCATCATCATTATTATTATTAATATTATTATTATTTTAAAATAGTTTGCTATGAACTTAAAGCAAAAATTATATAAACCCCCTAATTTTTCTAGCTTCATAAAAGTAGCTGGTTTGTTTCTATGTTTTCAGAATCTTCTTTGTGTCCAAAAGACTGGAGAAACCAATGTATCAATATATTTTAATACTGACAGATCTAAAGTTATGGATGAAAAAGGGTTCTATCTTTTCAGTCATATCTTTTATGATATGGCTGCATATGACTCTTCTGATATGCTAAACTTGCTTAACCTAAAAGAAAAAAAATCAATTATATCTTTTGAATAATTTTTGAGCTTTCAGAAGAAGTCTAATGGAAGCTGCACTGAACCTGAAGAAGGCTTTGAAAGATAATGTTGTTAACATAAAATGGCATTCTTAATTTCATGGAATTTGGCTTCTCCTGCTGTTTTCTGGGCAAAGCATTTCCATTTAGTGTGTAAAATCCAAAATGATCTGTCCAATAAGTTGTAAAGAAACTGAAGTTACTTGGTGAAGAAGTCAGAAGCAGAAATGAATTAATTGGAAAATTCTTGGTCTCATTTGTGAATCTTAGTTATTTTTGCCCTTCCAGCTGCCACCTTGGCTATAGTTAGTGAACTGAAAGGCACTTTCAATAACTACTTAATCACATACTTAACAGGCGAGCAGTGGGATAAGGGAAGGTGCCTAAATGCATGCTTAAGGACTTGGTGGATTGAGGTCTGGTTTATATTGAAAATTCACAGTGAAATGTCATCATTACATCAAGACTGTTTTCTTACAACAATACAAAAAAATTACAACAATACAAAATACTAACCTCCCTTTATGTGGGAACGATACCATAGGCTCTATTTTAAGAAGAAGTGTTGATTGTCAAGTTAGAAACTGCAGTTGGGTATCTCCAGCTGGTTATACAGTTAATACAGTTTTGAAGGCAAATCAGTTTAGGCTGAATTAAAGAGAAAAGTAAAAAGAAAGGATGAGAAAAGTACAAGCAAAATCTAAGGGACAATGGCAAGCTTATATGGAAAATGTTTTTTTCCTTTCCTTGAAACATCTAGTCTTGCTGCAGAAAGGTGTGAGTCATTAAAAGTGGGCAATATTTCACTGAATACATGAGAGCACTGTATCTTTTGGAATCTTTAAGAAACAGAAATCTTATGGTGAGATTCTTATTATCTTCTACTATGCCAGACAAGTGCATTCGATCTAGTTCTGAAGATGTACAATAGTAAAAAGACAGAGAGAGAGCTAAAAAGTTTCTTCCATTTTCCACTGGAATTAGAATGTAAGTAGCTTTACAGAGAAAAAGACAAAATTAGATTGTTGTATTCACACACTAACTACTCCACAAATGTATTATGTGTCTTTCAAGGAAAAAAAAATATAACATGAGACTATAATGTTTTTCTTTTCAAATTGATTAATGAGGTATGTTAAACAACTGAATCTACAGACAAAACTCTTATTTCTATTGATTTTTAAATGTAAGTAAGCATGTACTTTACAATTGCACACATCATGAAATGCAACATGTGTATTCATTTATTATATATAAATTTATTTTACTTTGGAAAAAAGTGTTTACACTATCTTTGAATCTTTAGATTGAAAGATCAAAAACATTGAAAGTGAGTGTGTTGAGAAAATACCTAATAAAGTAGTTCAACATTAAAAGGAAAACTGGTCCTGTTCAGAATTTCCTATCAGGAATGGGCATTTAATTAGTTCTTTTTCACTCTATTTTATGCTCTTTTCCTTGATTTTTGCAATGAATTGTCTATAAATTATCCACTTGCCCTACAAGAGAGACACATGCATTTCTACATTCTTCCTAAAGCATAGCTGGTAGACAGGTTTCTTTCACTTAACTTACATCCTAAATACCTTTGCTGTAAGTGAGGATGGTGATATAGCAGACATCTCATGCTAATATTTACACAAAGAGAACAAACACATTTCAAGAAAGAGATGTAACGATAATCATTTATTGAACATCTTACTTCCAGATGGATTGCCTTAGTAAACCACTTAAAAGGCTTGTAGTAGCACACATGAAGGATAAAACTGTTTGATCAATTAAAAATATTTTATGGTGTCAAAGTTCCAAGATAATGATAGTCCACTTACAGAACAGAATCACAGAGTACGCTGAGTTGGAAGATACCCCTCAGGATCATCGAGTCCAACTCCCGGCTCCACACAGGACACCCTAAGAGTCACACCATGTGCCTGAGAGCATTGTCCAAATGCTTCTTGAACTTTGTCAGGCTGGTGCTGTGACCATTTCCTTGGGTGCCTTTCTAGTGCTCGACCACCCTCTGGGTGAAGAACCTTTTCCTGATATTGAACCTAAACCTCCCCTGACATAACTTCATGACATTCCCCCGAGTCCTGTCACTGGTCAAGAGAGTGAAAGGATCAGTACCTGCCCCTCCAGTTTCCCCTGTGAAGATGTTAAAAGCTTATGAAAGAAAATTTATGTTTCTTTAATAGCTTAAACTCTAACAGTAATATATAGCTGGAAAAAAAAAATGAAAAAGAAAAGGAAAAAAGAAAGAAACAAAGAAACCCAGGGTTACTACATGACATTATGTTTAAAGAAAATAGAGGTGTATAACTCAAGTAATTCTTTACACTTCCAGGATTCAGTGGATATTTAATATATCCATAAAGCCCTGCAATCACTGAGTTTTAGTCATTTACAAACTTGTGTTTCTGTTTATGCTTTCCATTTCAGCTGGGCCACACTTCTTGGTACATCTGTAGATCCAGGACCCTAACAGTGTTAGGTTGTTTATATCTGGTTAATGGCATAAGATGAGACATGCTATTTCTGTAATCCCATGATTGTCAGGGCTAGGCCAGGCAGCTGGAGCTAGTAATATGGATCTGTCTGGTATGTAAATGAATGAGTTTGAAGATCTATTTGACAGTGTTACTTTAAATGGGATTACACGTTCACTTTGCCTTTATTTCCCAATTTCTGCAAAAATGGTTCAAAAATACAGGAGTTAGTATGATTTTGTTCCCTTTTAATACTGGTGAGTGGGGTCTGCAGCCTGGGGGCAGAAGCATGACATAGATGGTCCAGAAAGACAGTCTGATCTGTACCATTCCCTTTAGGTTGAGCTGGTGAATTGACACAACATTGTAGCTTTTAGTGTTCTGTGACACAGGACCACCCACGGTACATATGCTGCATAAGGATTTACAGAGAAGCCCTTCCAGCTGGATACACAATTCCTTTATCAGGAAGTCTTCCTTAACTTGCAGCAGAGAACGGCACATTCTTCTGGTCCTTTGATCAAAGTTAACTGTCCAGGCATTCAGGCTTCATCCCACAGATTGATTGTGTGTTTAGAAATGCTTTACTGAAGAGATTTTCTTTCAATTGTAGTTTAGCCTCCATCTACATAGATATCAACTGAGCTTTTTTCACAGCATGTAAGTTAAACAAATGTTTAAGCATTTTAAGATTCAGTGTTGAAAATATTTCAAAAGATAACAATAACACACTTCTAGCTGCAGGAGTTCCTAAATAGAGTGTAAGATGGGGAAAGGAATGGAGTTATTTGAATCTAATTAGTCCTCATTTCAAATACCTGTTTGAATGTTGCACTTCCTGGGCTAACAGAGTGGGTGAATTTTTCCCCTAGTATAACTGATTGTTATATGATTAAAAGCATGCATTCCCAAAATGTCATTATGCACTATATTTTCTTTGGTGGTAGACTTGGGTTAAAATTTTCTTAAAAAAAAAAAAAATCCCTATCCTGACACAGATTCAGAACTAGTCTTTCCTGATATATCTATGTGGGACTGAACTGCAAAGCAGATCACCGAAATGAACCATGTTAAATCCACAGTATGTTTTGGTAGTATGTCTGTGTATGTGTGAGTTCCACAAAATTGTTTCACTGACTGTGTTTGAAGAGGGCTCCCCAGGCTGCTGTCCTGGGACGATTCTGTGGGTGGCACTCTGGAGAGCAGAGAGAAGTGATGAAGTGCTGGCAAAGACACCTTAATGTAATTCCTCTGAGGAAAATATGTACCTGCCCCAGTGGTTATGGTCATGAAATGAGGACTTGCTGATGTCTGTCTCTCATATTTTATTTACAATTATACCCATGTTAATTTTTTTTTTTTTAAACATATATGCTAGAATTTATCCTTGGTTTCCAGACGCGCTTAGCTGTATGTTTATCCGTTTGACTGTCCAGTATTTTCAGGTTTTTGATGCTCAGTTTAATAAAATATTTTTCTAGGCTTTGTCTAATTTGGACATATCATTAACATAACAGATAGGATCTTCTAAATCTCCTTATAAATGTGAATTACATGGGGGGAAAATGACTTACACTTTGCATCAGCTTGAAAACTGCTTTGATTTGTCTGCAAAATGTCAATGGTTAAGATACTGAATTAATGTGGGTGTTCACTGTTGTTGTTTTGCTTTTCCAATCTTAAACATCACCAGGAGGACTTAATGGATAGTGATTGATTCCTTAGTCATTTTAATTAATCCACTGTTCCTGAATTTAGCAAGTGCTGACAGCTGTTTCTTCCTGTCTTGTACTGTCTGGGACCTTGCTGTGGTGACGCTTCATCCTGTCTGATGCTGACTGATGGGATATTGCATCTGACTGCTACCAGCCTGTTACTGTGTGACACTGTCCCTCGGATCCATGCTGTTGACTGCAGCTTTGCCATGATCTTCCTCCTCAGGTCCTGCACTCCTTGCCACCTATACTTGTCACCCTGTGTACAGTAGGGATGAACTGTGATACGGAGATATGGGGAACAGTATTGAGCCCTAACTGTAGTGGCATGACTCTTTCAGTCTATTCCTCTTTAAGCTGAGAGTTTATTTGGTCTCAGATTCAACCACCTTTTACATCTGATGTAACTAATATACTTTCCCCAAAGATTTTCTGTCTTTGTTATGTGCAGCATATTTCAACAAAAGCTATAATACCATACTGCACAAACAAGGTAATAGAGCTTTGTTGAAAGAAAAAGTTTTATAATCCTTTTAAAAACTGGCAAGGCCTACAAACTTAAAAAGATGTTTCAAAGATTGTAACAATTCATTCTATAGGGTAATTTGGGGTATAGCAAAGCATTTAATTTTCACAACACAGAAATGAGAGTGTATAGTGGCCTTTTATATGTTGCAGTCAGGGTTTGCCCCTCATCAAATATACACATAAACACGCTATCTTCTTTTTTTTCATTCCTACACAATTTGTACCTTTCTTCACAGAAAATATAATCTTTAGCTTGCCACGCAGTCATTTCTCTGCTGTGACAGCACAGAGGAAAGAGCAAAGGGGTAGACAGCCAGGGAAATCCCTGACACCACTCTACTGGCTCGATGGAGTTCTGCTTGCAGACTGCACTGAAGAAGATTAATTGTTTGCACAGAAGGAATGGACAGAGAAGGTCAGGAAAGCTGCAGAAATCTCACTATGCTTTGTCCTCTCAAAGCGGGGTGGGAAGCTGCTATGCAGATCTTTCAGGACATAAATCTGTAAGGTACCACAGAAACAGCTTTCAGCAGCAGGCTAAGCCATCGTTTTTACAGGACCCCTTATCTATCCAACACTAGGGAAGGGAAAAAAGGTGGAGACAGGGCATGTGTGTGCTACAGAAGCAGTGTGTAAGTACTTCAGAATTCTGACTTTTCAACTGCCTGAGAAAACACAGTACATGTGGATATTTCTTTTTGCAAAGCAAAGCTCTCCTCTATAGGACCAATAATTATGTGCAATATAAGTAAAATAACTTCACAGGGTAAAAAGTTGGAATAGTCTCGAGGGAGGTAGTATTATCATTTCATAGGCAGCACTCCAGACATTTTTTTTGTTAAAAATATTTTATCCAGAAAATGCTGCATCAAGTAGAAACTGGGGAGCATAATAGGAGGAGGTTATGTTTAAATTCCATCTGAGGGAAATGAGATAGAAAAAATAATTTAGTATATTTTTGTTTGACAGAACAGATATAACTCTTAACTATCTGGGGAAAGAAAAAAATTCAAGATGCCAAATGAAAATATCTATTGTTGCAATTAGTATTGGATAAAAGCTGCTTCGCACATCAATAAAAGCTCTTTGAGATTTTATTTTTTTTTTCTTGTCCTCCTTACTTGGAGAAATCCTTAGAAATATTTTGTCAGAAAAATAGCTCTGTCCAAAATAACTCTTGTGGCTTCAAAACATTTACCTGCAAGTGGTAGGGATAGATGTAAATACTTTTTGGGTTCCATGCACATTAGGTCTCAAATATTCTAGTTGAGAAGCACGACTGGCAATCCAAGAGTTTGGATTGTTGAACCTTTTGTGGAAATTCTCTATAGTAATCTTGAAAACTTTTCTTGAAAGGGTTTTTTTTTTTTTTTAATTAAATCTTCTTGAAAAGGATTTTGCTAAGAATGATTCATAATTCACAAAAGAAAGTTTGGATGATAATATCTTAGCCAGCTTTCAATGTAACTTTTTAACTATTTTTTTTTTGTGTTTCTTCTTGGAAACTAAAGACTTCTGTTTAATGTCTTATTTTTTTCCAAGGATTTTACAATTTCTGATTTTTTTTTTTTTTGTCTTTACAAACTCTGCCTTTTTTTTTTTCTGGTAGTTATTTAATTACTTCTTGGTCTCTGTACTGCACAGTAACATATAACATTTTGAAACAGATGGAGTTTCTTAATGTGTGTTCATTACTGTGACCTTAGAAGCTTCATCAGCAACACTAGCATTCTGGAGAAATGAGAACTTTAAACTTGCACATTCAACGTCTGATTTGCTGCTTTATTTTGATCTTTTAGTAGACCCATCTATTATTGTTCTTCAGTAGTGCTTCATAATAAGATCTAAAAAGGGCAAAACAATTATTTTCTTATCTAAATAGTTCACAGAAATTACAACAATTGTAAATGAAATCGAACATGAGGAATATGAAATGAACATGAAATGAACATGAGGAATAACTCCAAAATGCCCTGAAACATAATAGAATCTATCTTGCAAGTATTATACCATTAATATTTCTTCAAGAAGCTTATAAGTATGCATATTCAAATATAAGATCTTTCTGCTGCTTTAATGATTTCTTATCTATTGCTGTTATTTAATAAATTTAGATCATATAAAGTAAGTGAGGATGGAGACAATGGGATAAAGATCTAGAGAGCTCTGCCTGGTTACAATGAACATTCATATTTAATGAGTAGCTTCTTGCAGTTTCCTGCTGTAAACAACGCTGTATGACATTTGGGTTACTAATTATTTCTAAGCAAACCAGAAAATAACTGTTCATTTTGGGTTGGGTGAGGAAGGACCTCAGCGTTGACAGGGGAATGCCTGTTCTGCAAGGAGGGCAAAGAGGGTTGTGGTCCACTTTGAAACAACAATTCAAACAGCCAGGATAACCAATAATGCTTGGCACAGCTTGATTATGCCTGATGTCTAGCAGGCAGAGAGTGGAGGTGGAGATCACTTATCCTCTGCTACGTCTGTGTGAGCAAGTACACTCATGCAGATCTTGTACACCTACGTGCTTCTTTATTAGAAGTATCAGCTACCATCTCTAGGCTTCCTTAATGTTAGAGATGCCAAGCATTCTCAAAACTCAGACACCCGCAGTGGATAATAAAGGGGAGATTTGCTAATTTATTAAGCTAAGTACAATATTTAACAATATTACCTACCTTCACATACTACTAGAGCGAACCTTTGCTTATATTTCACTGCATTATTCATGGAAGCCTTCTTTGTTTTTCAAACATTATTTTTTATTTCTTCTCTGTGCTTTCTGTAGCTGTAATAGTAATGACCTTGAAGTCTTGGTTATTACAGAACACTGCACATGCAAAGTAGTCAATGGGTATCAGTGCAGGCACTGTCAGGGTGTTTCAGATGTCAGGTTACAGTGATATAGACTAACCCAGCAACCAGCAGTCAACAATGTACAGTAAGTGCTGTAACAATGCTGGCAAATTAGCTTTGAAAACAAAGTGTGATTATTAATCAGAGGTTTCTAGGCACATTTTGCATGTTATAATTACTGAAGGTCTTTTCTGTGTGGCTGTTTCCATAAGGCAGTTTGTCATAATTCAACACATTCTAAGAAAATGCAGATCTGGTGCCAAATACTAGGAGAATAGAAAATGATGCTTCTCTCTTGCTTAAAAATGTATTTCCTGACTCTTAGAACATATTTCTATTGAACTTTACTTTGATTTATATGCAGCATCTTATCGCTCAGTGACTGGCAGGTGCTATTTACAGTCCCTGGTAGTTTTGTATGTAAGAGCCTCATCATTAAAGAGACATGTCCTGATAAGCTGGATTTTTAAGGAAGTAGGTTGCTTTCCAAGGAATGTAAGAAAATTTCTGAGGCAATAACAGAATAGGCCTGGGGCTGACATGGTGCAGTAAATAGGATAAAAAGACATAAAAGCCAGGAGAAGTCCAGTGAATTTTAGTAGGTTCTAGTCTAAACTTCATGACTGCTACAGAAGTAGTGACACTGCTTACGTTTAAGTGATGCTGTCTTGCAGCAAATTCTGTTTCAGTTACTGGGTGCCATGTTAAACACACAAACACTCCATGCTTGGGAAACAAAACCAGCACTTGCTGCAGCATATACAGGTGAGCAACTTTAATTCTGGGCCAATGAATGGAGACCGAGTGCCTTCCTCAGACCCAGTCCTCATCCCTTCCATCAAGATCCTACAAATCATCTATTTAAGTTTCATTCAGGCTGAAACCTTTAATTTTTGCTATATGTATTTTAGGTGTTATTGTTTTAACATTTGCCTGCTTTTTGGGAACAGCAATTATTAATGCATAGTTAATGATACTTGTAGGGATGTGACACTCACCTTCAATAACAGAAGCCTGTTAGTTATCATCAGATTTAACTTTTAGGATTCTGTTTCCACAGTTTTATCCCATATTCTGTATTGGTCTCATACCTTGCTTTATTTTATTTCTATTCTAGCTTTTGGTGCTTTCCACGCCCTCATGGTCCCCGTCTCAGCTTCATATTTCTTTGTATGCCCAGCATCTTGGAACATCTGTTCTTGTTTTGCCTCGTTTAACTTGGACATGTGTATTTCTTCTGCATCTGCACTACAATTTAATATTTTGATCAAACCTACCCAGGGTATGTGCAGCTCTAACAGAAGTGTTGCTTTAAAAGTAGTCCTGTTCATTTCAACTATTCTTAAAACTGATTTTCCATATTAAATATTCAGGTTTTGGCAAAAGAATGTGTAGTATGCCTGCAACATAACGTAGAGTTTTCCAGCATTGTTCCAGATTCAGTTTCTCAGTTATTGACTAATCAGTAAATAACTCAATCAGCACATTCTTATTCTGAAAGAGGGTCACAAATACCTGTACTTCTGCATATTTTTTTTCTGACAAAAAAACCTGTTCTTATTTGTCATGGTTCTGTTTTCTTTAACTTTTCTTACTTTTTCTTTTTTCTTTCATTTTTAAATCTGCATGATCTTCTAAGAATTGTGTTACACTTACTACTCCCATGCTACTGAAGTGATTTTGTTGGAGGTGTGCAGCATTCCCACTTTTTCCCTGCTGTTTGATCAATTTCTGTGTGGTATTAGCCTTTCCTTAATCTTTTCTTTAATTTGAAAATGAGTGCTACAACAGTAGCAGATACAGCTTTTTATCAAATGATTACCTCAGAACTATAGGATTATAGCCTCAAAGGATTTATAATGGGATTAGAGGGTATGTACCTGGACATTTACCAATTCAGCACCTGCTTTGTATATGCTGTATTTGATGTGTGTCTTAGCCTTAGGCTTAGCCCTAGGTGAGTAGTGGAGGGGGCACTCCTGTGGGAGGTGAGAGGTATGAATTTCAGCTCATTTTGAATGAGGAGGGCACTGACTTTGGTTTCCTTAGAAACTGCTGTAATCTCTAGTCTATTTTAACATTCATTTCTCCTCCTTTTCCTTTGACAGACAGGTTTTAAGCAAAAAGAGTGAACCAATTTGCCATAATCAAAGGAGTTTAAGTGCAGGTGGGATTCCAGGTTGTGAATCCCAGTTTCACATAAGTACATAATTTGGGCTGCACTCAGACACTTACGAGTGGGAGGCAACATTGCAGATCATCTCTACCCATGAATTTTTTTGTTGGCTCACCTACACATTTCACTGTTTAGGATGCTGATCTCTGTGAATCCTACCACTGGCCCATGCCTCTGTTCATATTACATTGCACTGAGGAATTCAGCTCTGGTTCATGAACTCCTTTCAGTGGAAGGAAAAAAAAACTACCCATAATCAATGCATATTTTTCCTTTAGTGGATCTGAGATATCTGCCTTTGCTTCTTAGACGTGCAGGGGGAGCTATATTTAAACTATAACTGCCCCTGGTCAAATTAGGAGACATAGTACATCAAAAATCTCAGTTAGTGTCCAATCATCTTCAGCAGTCCATGTGTTGGGAACTCAGTTGTCATTTAAAAGAGATTTTAGGCATCTAATTATCAATGTGCTTTTGCTTAACAAAGAGCCTTGGCATTTTAAAAACACTTAGACACTTCAAAAAATGAAAATTATTGCTTTAGAAAATATAAACATTCTTTTTCTCCTAAATGAACTTTTCCAATTTCCTACTTCTAAAAAACCTCCCCCTTTAGGAATTGATGGGATGTTTCTTTAAAAAATGTTTCTTTAAAAAATGCCTTCAAGTACTAGCAGTGGGTAAATTTTTGGATAAATTCTAGATAATTTCTAGTTGCTACCTGACTGGACAGGTCTCTTCTACATTACCTGTTACTCTGCATAATAATCTGTTGTGATAGGCAGTAATTAAAGACTAATTTTATTCTCTTGACTTCTGAAATTTATCCTAGTTGGCCTTCACAAAGGCCTCTTTTATAGCTGTACTTACTTGTCATTAAATTACAGTTTTCCTCAAATTTTTAAAGGGTCCCTAAAA
This sequence comes from Corvus kubaryi, assembly GCF_017639235.1. Lineage (NCBI taxonomy): Eukaryota > Metazoa > Chordata > Aves > Passeriformes > Corvidae > Corvus > Corvus kubaryi. Next base: position 1,394,935 of record NW_024582056.1, on the reverse strand, counting down.
GTCTTATTGCAATCTTGTGCACCTAGAATTCTTGTCAAACACAAGGGTAATATCCTTATTTCTATCCCCCATATATAGGGCGATTTTAAACTTGACCCCTTCTTCCTTCTGTGAAACAGTTCACAATCAGTAGGGAAATATTAGTAATCTTGCTTTCTGAAGTAAAAGAGAAAAATCCAACCACTGTATTAAAGCAACCTCAACAGCTAGGAAATAAATCACAGTGAAAAATTTTTCCCCTGAATTTTTTTGTTCCCTCATTTGCAATCATAGGTAAAGTTTTTTTAAGAACCTCAGTAACTTAGGTATCTAAATCCTCCTTTACAACTCAGAGTAGGCAGTGAACCTCTGCTTCTTTAATCCTTAAGCATTCAAGAGAGATCACAGTTTTTCCTCCATTAATCTACTTCCTTCAATAGTCTGGATTCTGATTTTTGTCATGTATTTGTAGGTATTTGGCATAATAGGGAATGAACTTTAATTGGGGCCTCAGGCACTATTGTAATACAGGTAATAAGCAATAATTATAGTGACAGATGTTGCCACCTTTTAGTTCCATTCTCAGATATTCAAACTCCTGTATTTGAGAATGCAACTCTTCAGCAGGAGGTTTTATTTATGTGTCCCTAATAGGCATTTGGCTCCTTTTTGAAAGCAGGTTATTACCTCACATGATTTGTATTTTCTTTACATTCCAATCTGATTGAATTATCTTTTATATCACTTTATATTTTTCACAAGTTTCTAAACATTATACTCCTTTCAAGTCATACCACCCTGGTTACCTTCATCCTAGCATGTTCTTAAAACTTTACCTTTTCCCTCTTCTATCACTTCTATGTCTGAAAGATGCAGCAATAGCAAATCCTTTGAAAACATCCACCAATTAACTGTACTTATCTGAAAAATAGATGCAGTCATTTCATCTACTTCCGAGGACTTATTTTTGAAATCCTATTGAAATCACCTAGCCTTCTCTTTGAACTTTGCTAAACCAGATCTTTAATGTTACACCTATGAATTTAGTTTCTCAGAATGCCCCACCTCCTCTGGATACATATTCCATGCTGATATTAAAGCTATGGCATTCTGGGCTGCCTCGCAAATGTGTTGTGTTATTTCTCAGTTTAACTTAAACTTCTCATCAAATATTCTTCTGCTTTTCCTTATACTTGATTCTCGACCCTCAGTGACTACTTGGAGAGGATTAGAAGAGCAAAGAAAGAATCAAAAATCATTTACTATAGGTTAGATTCAGCTTCCTCTGCTTCAAATTTTCCTACAGATATACTAGTGAAAACTCTTAAATTCTGTAACAGGAATTGTAAAACAGTTACTGATGAGCAAATCTGGTAATTATGATGGATGCGACATTCAAGCCCTGCCTCTGAAAATAATTGTGCACAAGAGAATATGTATTTAAATATTAGCAGATGTGGTCTCAAAGAAGTTCACGGTTAGTTTTTCTCCCTCTTTTGCTTGTGTTTCAGGAAGAATGAGGAAATATTTAATTTTCCTCTCCAGTGGTTTATTTGTGTGTTGGACAGTATTTTTATGGATTCCAGCAAGCTGAGAAAATGAGTGGGTTGTCTTAAAAAAAGCATAAGGAAGAGTGTCAGGACAATAGATAACTGCAGAAATCAAAGGAATAGATGGTCTTGTTTAAGTTTCCCATGAACTGAGTGTTTTTGGAGCAGAAGAAAACTTCAGGAGCACCTCTCTGTTCATGGTGTCACCATCCAGAGAGAAGCATAAGAAAAAGATTGCCATTTCTCTGTCTGACAGTATTATTTACCAAACTGTGGCACATATTGCATTGCATGCTGCATTGACAGTGGCTCCCAGCTGGAAGCACTGTGGATTCCCCCGTTGCTGTTAGCTTCCTTTTACTGGGCTTCATTTTCTCAGGGGAAAATAATGTTCCCTGATAAAATAAAGGAAAAGTTATGTGGTTGGTGCTGTCTGGTTTGTCTGTCCCCTCCTTCCTTTCCTTCTTCCTTTTCCATTAACTGTTAATACTTAAGGAAGGACAAAAGAGAAAATACTTGGTTTCAACACTAAGCCGTAAGAAAGATGGATGGTCCTGAACACTGGGGCTAAGGAGGGAGTATCTGTAAGAACTAATTTACTTGAGAAAAGGTCAACAACTCTGTGTTCCTCTGGAAGAGCATAATGCAAACCATCTTTAAACTCAGGCTCTAGGATTTGCTATTTGTGGCAGGGATGGCATTTGCATAGATAAATTTGTGTGATATTACCTCTGTTTGACAAACTTAAATTGCTCTAATAGTATAGAAACTTTCATTCTTCTAGTAATTTCTTGCTCAATGCAGACAAAAATATGGTTTGTACTGTGTGCACTTTTGAAAGACAAGACAAAATCTCCACTGCAGTTGCATCACTGAAGGTGAAAAAAAGATTGACCACACAGTGTCCTTGTCTTTTTTCATTCCTTGGCAGCCTTTATTAATTTAGAAATTATTGGATGGATGCATGATTACAGGTAAAAATACTGTACAAACTATGAAATTGTGGGCAGGCAAATAAAACCAGCAGTCTTCAAATGAAATGTATGTTACTACAAACAAAAAACCCCAGACTCCAGGCAGCTTGAAAAATGTTTATATTCAGATTATAGATTTATGACTTACTCTTTCCAATATTCATGAATGCACAGACTGTTTGCCTTAGGCATGTTATCGTAGCAAGGCCTTGAAACCAGCAATAATTGCTTAACACTGAACAACATAATTATATATTTTTGAACATTTTAGCAATTGATTTAAGGATATATATGTACATTAAAAAAAGTAAGTATGAACTTTTAACGGAGTAAAACTGCTTTTTTGTCATTTTACATTTGAAAGCTGATTTGCCTTCAGACAAACCACATTGTTTCATTTTACATGCATAGACATTTTACAAGTCTTATCGTTAGTGAACCCCACACAGTATGGGTTTAAAACTTTAATCAAACTAAAAACCATGGTCCACTGGTGTTCTATAGACCTGCTGGGTTTAGAGCTGTTACAAGAAGAAATTTTCCCTTTGCATCCATAGAAAGTCAAATTAATTATCATAAAGTGATTCCTTCTGAAGAACAGAATTGCTTGGGCTGAGTTTAAATATAAATGTGTAACCGTTAATATCTGCATTAGAAGATTTTTGTTTTGTTAAATGCCATTTTCTGGGGTTTTTTGTCAACATTCTGGGGAGAATATTTCATTAGAAAAATTACCAAATTAATTCATTTAGCATACAAAGAGTATGTGTAAATAAGAGATAATCCTTCAGGATTTGGTGTGAATGCACTTCTATTTATATATTTTTTATGAATGGCAAATGTTCATGGAAAGGTTTGAAAATGTTTGACACTAATAGACTATGTTTAAGAATTTTTTTTTTTAAGGTTTGGTCTACATTATTGGTACTTCAGTTCTTCCTCAATAGAAAGGAGCATGAGATAAAAAGAAAATGTACTGTGGTTCTGCTAGTATCTAAATATTTGGGATAGCCTATTACGGTGTATGTTAGCAAAGCAAAAAGCAGAAAGGAGGGCCCTAAAACATAATAATGTACTCAGTGTAGGAATATTTAAGATATTTGTAACTATTATCTTTTCCTTTCTTTCCTTTTTTTTTTCTTCTAAATAAAAATAAAATATTTAAGAGTAATAGGGGAGGGCAATAGCTGTGTCTGTCACTTTCTTAGTGGGTTTTATACAGCTGTAGGGCTAAAAGGAATATTTCCTCTATTCTAGGAAGGTGGGGGTGAGGAAAAAGAATGAAATTTCGGTGCTGTATGATGCAGGGAGGGAAGGGTTCATTTTTCTTCCTGGGTAATTTTCAATGGCTATAAGCTTAGATCTGCAGAACTAGTGAATTGGTGCAAATGTTCCAGCTTAATCTGGCTCCCAACCACTTACACACACACAGAGCTGTGCACAGGCACATACTACCAGGAACTTAGCAAACCCTATCCATGTTCTCCATTTTTTTTAATGGTTTATGGAAACAGTATACATTCAAATAGAGGGAATCTGTAAATATTTAAGAGAAAAAAAATAAAATGCAGCATAAATAAATTACATTTTTCAGTAATCAGGATATAGTATTTTAAATAACTTGAAAGAATTATAGGAAATGGGATATTTTCTTAAAATACCTTGCATGTTGATGGATGTGAAAATGTCCCATTCTTAACTGCTTGGACCCTTAAAATGTTTATGAAAGCTAAGTAGTATGTCTTATGTATCTCATTGCCATCTTGATAAACTCTCAGTGCTAAAGGGTGTAATAATAATATAGATCGTAACAGCTGCTACACTCTGTGGTCTTTTCAACTTCAGATGATTTATTTTTGAAGTTTTATTTCTATAGGCTTCCCGTTAATTGCTATGTTCTTTAATTGGGCTTCAATATGCTCATCTTTTGATCACAGTGCAATAACAGGAAACCATGTTCAGATAAATCTTGAGGGTGTCTGCAGCTTGATGGATTGTGTATGTGAATCTTTCACTCCTCGGTCACAGAGGATGCAGATTCAGTTATTAAGACAGTGCAAACTGCAAGCAAATTACAGAACCTAGCAGTGCTACTAGTAGGTCTATGCTGTCCCATAGCTTGAGCATGACTTTGAAGAAATTGAAAGGAATAATAATACCATTGCCCTGATAGCTTTTAATCATTACTTCCCTAGGTAAATGATGCAGCAAGGAAAACACGGTGTTGATTTGCATTCTCAGGCTGTTTCACCAGATGATTACATCCAGTCTTCAAAAATTAGATGGATCTCTATTCATATGTCTGTTTTCAAACTTGGATAAAAGCGGGAAATTGCTTGCATCCCTAGTTTACAGTAATTATAAACCACAACAAACTTGAGAGGTAGGGCCATGTGAGCCTCATGACGTTCAACAAGGCCAAGTTCTGCACATAGGCCAGGCAATCCCAAGCACAAGTGATGGAAAATGGATTTAGAACAGCCCTGAGTAGGACTTGGAGGTCTTCGTGGACAAGAAGCTTGAGATGACCAGACAGCAAGGTGCACTTGCAGCTCAGAAGGCCAAACATATTGTAGGCTGTGTCAAGAGACGCACAGCCAGCAGGTCAAGGGAAGTGATTTTCTCCCCTTCTACTCCACTCTCCTGAAACCTGGAGCGCTGCATCCAGCTCTGGGGCCCTCAGCTTAAGTAGAACACGGGCCTTTTGGAGTTAGTCTAGAGGAGGGCTGGCAAAATGATCTGAGCACCTCTCCTGTGAAGACAGGCTAAAAGGGCTGAGGTTGTTCAGCCTGGAGAAACCTCCTTCCAGTACCGAACAGGGGCCTGTGAGACAGCTGGAGAGGGACTTTTTACAAGGCCATGTAGTGACAGGAAAAGAGGGAATGGCTTTAAACTGAAAGCGAGTTGGCTCAGCTTAGATATAAGTGACCTCACCACCTGTGAGGGTGGTGAAGCACTGGAACAGGTTGGCCAGAGAAACTGTGGATGCTGCATCCCTGGAAGTCTTCAAGGCCAGGCTGGATGGGACTTTGAGCAATTTCATTTAGTGGAAGATGTCCCTTCCTGTGGTGGGGCATTGGAACTAGTTGATCTTCTAGGTCCCTTCCAACCCAAGCACTCTTATAGTCAAACTTGTTAATTTTATTATTCACTATATTAACATGTTTGTGTCCTTACCATTAAAATGAACTCCATGTAACTGAATGTAGAGTTCTTTTCTGAAAAAAAAAAAAGTACAGCTTTCAATGTACTTTTGAAAATCAGAATCACCAAATGCAATAACCTTCTATAAAAGAGTTATCATAGAAAACTTTGCCCATAGCAAATCCTATGGGTTTAGATACCTATACAGGATTCTTGCCCTGATGGTTTATATACCTGTTCCAGTTTGGCCAAATTTAGAAATATATCCTCTGAGGGAAGGCACAACCACCCCTTTCCCACCAGGTTCAGGAAAAATAAATTTTCCTCAAAGGAAAGTGAAAGAGATAAAAACTATTTATTTAACAAACACACGGGAAAAGGATAATAATGCTAAATAATAAAATCTCTCACTGTAGAGGAAAAACCTGGGAAAGTGTTAGAGTCCTCCCTTTGGTCTCCTCGGAGCTGGGGCTTGGCCCAGGGCCAGGCCCTCTGCGCTCGGTGGAAAGTCCTCCTGATGTGCTCTGATATTGAAGCAGTCCAGCAGAAAAGGGAGAAAATCCGAAATTCCAGGGGAGGGGAAAAAAACAAAGTTCAACTCTCAGTTTCTCTCCAGAGAAAAAGAAACTGAACAACTGGCCAGAAACTGATCCGGGAGCAGCAAGCTGGGTGCTTCCTCGTTCCCCTGCTGCAGCTGGAAAAAAAAACCTGCTATCTCTGTGTGACCTTGAACAAGCTGCAAACTGCTTTGAAAAAGTTTTGCTCAGTTTTTCCTTCCCCCTCTCAGGCTCAGTTTAGAGGCATAGAAAGGCACAAAGTTAATTTCTGGGCATAGGGCAGCAGCATGGGATACACATCATAAAGTCACCCCAAGACGCCTAACTGGCATTATTCTGATCTTATAAATTCTCATCTTTTCTTAATTTATTTCACCAGTTATTCAATCAAAGTGTGACATCCATGGCAAGGATTACTACTGTTTGTTTGTGACTTCAAAGAGATGTCTTTCATTAGTTGTAGGTCTGACTCTGGTTTTATTTTGTAGTTCCTTGATAACTGATAATTGATAACTTTGATTATTGATAATTGTTGAACTTTTAGCAAATTTATTATGGTATAGTCTCTTTTTTGTCACCTTCCACTTGTGTTCCTTCTGCAATCTTTTCAGTCCTTCACTCTGCTAGGGTGACCTCACGTGCTTAATTATTTTGTTGCCTGAAATTTCTATTTCTGTCAAGTTTTGGTATGTTTTTATCTATTTTGGCAAAAGTATTTCAGTAGTGTATGTGCGTGTATGCATCAAGACACATAACACAAACAAAATATAAGTATATATGGGTATGTATACAAATATTATATATATGTATTTACATGTTTATGGGTACATATAAAAATATGTATATGTTTCTAAATGTTTGCATGTGTGCATACACCTGTACACACACATATAAAAATATACATGTATATCATGTATATTTAAATACATCAAAATGTGATTCTATGAATTTTAATACCGTAGGGGTTTTATCCTTTTTTCTTACACACAACTGTTTTTCTCCCTTAATTTCTTTTTCTTGAAATGCGTCTCCTTCACATATATCTAAGTATCTTGGGAAATAACATATTCATACAAAAGATAATACTTCAAGGATTTCTAGAGAATACATAGTTTAATCACATGCAACTTATGTTATAGAATAACCAGAAATTTATTCATCCTTTTCAGGAAATATACTGTTGAGGTGAATTAAATATTATGTTTTTGAAGTGTGAAATTTATAACCCTGGATGCACGTACAGACTGGGGAGTGGGAATCTGGAGAACAGCCCTGTGGAAACATGCAGCTCAGTGAGTATTTGAAGCCATGGACACTTTTTCCTTCCTGGAATCTTCTGTCTACTTTTGCCTTTTTCTTCTAGTTTCTTTTCTTTTATTCCTGGTTAGATGTTTAAATGAAGCATCTCTCCCATCATATAGCCAAAATTCTGCTGCCTGTTTCTTCAGCCCCTATCACCTTCTTTTAACCTTATCCACAAAATTGGGCTTTTTATTTTCTGTCTTCGTGTAACCAGTACAAATAAAATCCATTTGGATAATAAGTTCAAGATTGTAGTAAAGGATGAGTCTTATTTTAATTCCATTTTTTAATGTATAAAAATAGTTACACAATCACTTTACTGAGTAAAGTTTGCTTTAGACAAGTTTGCACTAGAAGATATAGTTTATAAAATAGAAAGTCTCATTGCTTTGCCATAGAAAGGACCCTGAAGAACCCAAAGTGATCACTATCAGATTCCTCATGAGTCAGTAAGATTCATTACAAAAAGCAACAGTAAAAAAGGGCATCCCCTCCACTTAATCTGGTTGGTTGTAGATGCTTAAATATTATTTTGTGTACGACTAATGATACCTGCCCCAAAATCAGTAGTACCTGTCACTTTATTGTTGGGGACCTAAAGTTTTCACAGCTACTAGATATAAATTTGAAAAACATTCTAACTCAGGCACTAGATCTCAGGTTTACAATATTCTGTTCAGAAGACTATGATCCACACCTGTTTCTGTGTGAACCTTGGAATTTAACACTTAACCCACAACTGAGCTACACTTCTCTCTTTAATTACGACATAAGACATACTTGTCAAGACATGGATTTCTGTCTTTTTATAAGCTAAATAACTTTCTTTTAGGAGTAATAGTAGTGAAGAACACCCGTCAATGTAGCCAAGAGTGACTCTCACATAATGATGTACCTTTATCTTCAAAAGTGATTCATTTTGCAAAGTGATTTTTTTGGTAAATTACAGATATGGTCAAGCCAAACTCCAGCCTCATCATATAATACACAATGCATCACATAGCAGACATCATATAATACAGCAGCAGGCTGCACAGAGTGGAGCATAGCTGTGAATGAAACAGGAAGGAACAGGAGCCTTAGACATGTTCCATTTGTTAAGAATTTAAAACAGCTGGAGCACAGTCCAGACAATGTTTTTGAACATCTGTTCAGAACCTATTCATGGCTAACCAGGGTAATATTCAGAGCAATTACAATGAATTGTCTTCATAAAAATATATTCTGTATGGCCTATATGGAACAGCCATTCATTTTTTCTTGCTTGCCTCTTATCTGACATTACAAATAAAAGAAAGTCAATTAGTACATGTTTTATTGCTGGTTCTCACCACTTTGATAAATGTGATTATAAATGAAAAAATGACTAATTGTAACCTTACATGTAGCGTGAAAAATTATATTCATGTGCCCCATATGAAACTGAGTAAAGAAGAGTTCTATGAAAACATGCTACTGGGAATTAACCTAGCATGTCAGTGGGTCAAACATTTCCTGTACGGGCAATGGGAAAAAGAGCCCAACAGCTCAGATGCTTCCATATATTACAGTTCCACCCAACAAACAGCCTTATCTCTCTCTTTGGAGTAGGTGTCAAAAATGACCTTCTCACACTCAGTTTGTGGTGTATATACACAATGGATTTATTTCACCTGCTGTTTCTGTGTTTTTCTGCTCTTTTTGTACTGTCACACCTGCCTTGAAAATGGGAGCACATTATGATAGAGCACGGCCATGTATCCGGCATCAGATAGACTGCCTCCCCTCTGAAACCATCTCACTCGCATCAGGTCTTCTCTTCATTGCCTCAAAATGAGGTGGCATATGTTTCCTCCAGCTCTAATATTTTGTTTACCTTTTAAAATACCTAAATTACTGTTTAGCATTTTTTCACCTGTCTTTTTCTATTTTTCCTCTCTTCCTTTTCATTTTTTTTCCCATTAGAAGAAATTGTTGCTTAAAATGATTGTGGTGATTGATACAGAGTGTTTCCAAATGCTGGAAACATATCTAGTAATTACACTGTTCAGACATGAATTACCTCAAATTGCCTGGAATGATGTCAATTTATCAAACTTCCTGTGAGAAGTTCATCTCTGCTGTAAAGTGATCGCTCCTCTCTCTGTTAGCCTGTTTTATCTAATACAGAGGGTCAAGAGGGGATTTATCCACTCTCTTTTTTAGCTTCATTCTCTTTTGGATTCTACTAGACCAATGGGGAAAAAATGAGAGTGTTTTGTGACTGCCTTGTTTATTTTATCATCTTTCAATGCAGTGGAGGGAGAGGATGTATAATTTGATTTGAAAGCCCAAGACAGTTAAGCAACAGGGCTTTGACAGAGCAGCAGTAATCATGTCTGCTTACTGAAGTAAAACAAGGGCTGTTTGTATTTCAGACAGAAGATTTCAATTATGCTTGTTTAAGACTAACATATTAAAAAGCATAAAGATTCATTTCCTACTAAGCACTGCCTTGGTGAATCCTTCTATGCAAACATCAAAGTGCACTTCCTGGACATTTTCCTGTCTGTTTAATGCTGACAGAAGGAAGAAGTCATGTTTGTAACATTTGTCTACCAATTAACAATCAGAAAATGTCCTACAAAATTATTTTTACCTTTTGGACTAGCAGCAACAGAATAATTAACTTACAGTTAGGTGTACAAATGTAGTGTTCTTATCCTATTTTCCATGGTATCATTCCAGTGCTTTCAGATTAGCTGACCTAAAATTAATGTAAGGTTAAAAGGAGATTTGTCTCATTCAAAGGAAAATTACTTGGTGGCAATCTGGACTAGTATCACTCAAAGACTAAAATGAACCATGATTCCTTAATAACTTCAATTTATATTTTTTTCATGTGTTTCTTTCTGTTCTCTGATAAGAGCATATATTTTTATATGATTCCCTTCACCATTAAGATCTGTGTTCTGTCTATTGTGAAATTGATGATTTCCCAGTGTAAAGTTTGTCATTGAAATGTGAGCCAAAACCTGAGATTTTGAACTTATTTCTGTTTGTCCTCTACTGCTGCAAAAGTACTAAACAGTTCTAAGAACTCCATGATCACACAGCAGACAAATCAAGTTAAGCAACAGTACATCCTAACTAAAAAAATACTTTCTGAATTTCTCATCTTTTTGAAAGGTACTTGTTTGCCTAAAGAATACATATAGCAAAGTCACCAGCTATGTTCCCTTGACATGCCTTAACCTTCAAAGAAGAAGCATAAACAGGACTACTTCAGTGGCTCCAGAACCCTCTATTTCCCCTTCTCAATAGTGGAACCAAACTGTCTTTAATATTTGGAGCTTATCTATACTCAGTTGCTTCCAACGTTTCACCTCAAGGAGAAAGTTCCAGCTGGGAGACTAAAAAAGCCTTTTGTGACTTTATTAACTTTACTTAAAATAAAAGGTATTCTTCTTTGCTTTGTATTTTACAAAGACATTGAGGCACTTTAATCTTTGAGGTAGCACATCCAGGTGATTCAACTAATTAGGCAAACCCAGTGGTGTACCACTGAGTAAGTCTGGCAAAATCTCCTAACCTGGATGTGTAGTCCAGAGCACCAGTGAAATAACTCAGTCAGGGCACTCATCAAAGGTCCTGTTAACAAGGAAGGAAATAGGTGCTAAATAAAATCCAAACCAGACTTAGTACTTGATAACACTTAATCTTGTAATTTTCATACTCCATTGCTGCTACTTTTGCGTCTTACGCTCTGCATTTTTTATGCTATGAAGCCTATGCATTTGATGTGATTCATTTTTAAATTCATAACATTTTTTCAGGGAGTGACTCAGGGAATAACTCTAGGTAATTCTGAATTACTTAGAAAATTTAGCTCCTTAATTCCAAGTTTGATTTAAGTTTACTGTTTAGCACATATATTCTCAAAGCTCTTTCTCAGAAAGCACTATTATAGATGTAGACTGTAATCTTTGAACTGCTTGCAACAATGAACCATCTTTTTATTATATTTACATGGGCAATTACTATGATTTCATGTCCATGGTTCTCTAGAATCTCTCTAATAATGCAAGTCTACAATGTTACCTGTCGCTTCCATCTTCACTAACTGGTTTAAAGACTATTCCATTATTTGATGTCTGGATTTTTTTAATATGCTTTTACTCTTTCTTTTTAATGACCTAATAGACTAGTTCAGAAATCCCCAGTACAGACTGTTTTGTGTTGCCTTATGCCAGAGAGAAAACCTGCTGTTACTGTGCCTGCTGTTGCTATTAGATTACATAGCATAGAAATCACTGTCCACTGAGGAAGATCACATTGTCAGCACTGTCTGCCACAGAGACACTGAACAATTTAGGTCCTATCTCCTCCTGTGCTGTACTCCAGGAAGGCATTCAAGGAAAATAAAATGACTGTAGCTTGCTGTCAGGCTTAAGAATGTGTTCTGTAAAATATGCCGTGAATAATTCTCTTCTTCACCATTTCTTTACAATTCTAAGTCTCTCGGTGAAAGATGTGTATAATTTGACAGTATTTTGCTATTGTGAAATAAAAATTTTAACTCTATTGTCAAATTGTGTGCATGAATATCTGCTAATGCATCCCTTTTTAAAGTTAGTATAGAAAAACTCTGAATCCTTATTCAAGGTAAAAAATAAGCTAATACAGACCTAAGTCTTTCCGGTATGCAACATCTCCCTATCCATTGCTATTTGCAACTCAAATTATTTTCTAACTTTGTACAATAAAAGCCACATAAACCTGTATTTGAATGTGATAAAGATGCTAATCTTGGAAAAAATGTACATATGTATTTCATTTTATTCATATAGCGAGAGCCCACCCACCAGTGAGATTTCTGCTATCACATTAAATCGTAATGTAATGAGAAATATATCCCAAATTATTTTTTAAATATGCCTACCTCTAAGAAAGGTACAATCTTTTGTTTTCTTGTTATAGGTGCTGCTGACATTGTTTATAACATTTTTACAGTATGGATTTGTTTTTAGTGTATTGGATTGAATGTCATAGTGCACTTCAGCCCGAAGCTTTTTTAAGTCTTTAAATTCCTGAGAGAGTTTTTTAAAGGGGCATGTGTCATTGCAAGGTAGATTTGATTCAACAATTGGAAACACTACTATCTTGTGGGAATTCTTTTTCTTCTTTCCATTTTGTGTCACTTCCCCATCTCACAATTTCAGTAGAATTCAGCTCAAAAAGCACAAATGTATCTCCACATATACAGATTCCTAACAGGCAAAAAACTCAGGGTGCATTCAGTTCCTTCATATTAAGAACTCATTTGCATGGAAGTGGGTTTGATTTTGATAAACTGTTCCTTATGGCTGTTTTCTTGCCTTTTCATCATGGCATAATTCATACTCCCTTTTCCACATACACAGAGGTGTTTATACAGCACTCCAGAGTTCAGATTAATGAGATTAAATGCAAGCTCATAGTTAAGGAAGTGTTAGGGAAGGAAATGAGGAAAATAATGTGATTCCTCTTGAACTGACAATAGATGGTGGCAGCAGTAAAAGTTAAAAACAGAATTTAAAGTCCTCTCTCCATGGCAGATCCCTAAAGAGGCAGCTCAGGGCATTGAACAGTATGTATAAAAGCAATTTAACAGCAGTGGTGTGTAGTGCCAAGGGAGTGAGTGGATTTTCAGGATAGTAGGGCAAGGGGGTAAGTAGTTGAGAAAAATGGAGAAAGAGACATCGGCAGAGGCTGTGAGTAAGGACTGAGAATCAGGAGGCTTTTGGAGAATTTAAAAGCCTAAGAAGTCTTTTTCTGTTTGTTTATTCTCCCACTCTCTGCTTCCTAGGTTCCTAAAGTAACTTGCAGCTCCTTCACTGATCTGAACTTGAAGAGGTGATTTGATGTTCTACCTCAGCTTTGTCCTCTTTTGCCTTCTGTTCCTGACTGCACCTTGCTCGGGTACCTAAGCCCCACGTGGGAGGGAGGGAGGGAGGGAGGGAGGGAGGAAGGAAGGAAGGAAGGAAGGAAGGAAGGAAGGAAGGAAGGAAGGAAGGAAGAAAGTCATATGAGTGAGAGACTGGAAATATAACAGCATAGAGACTGCTGCTCTTAAAAGAGGTTTTCTTCTGTTTTTCTGCAATCCCAGCTACAGTGTGTCTGGGACAGTAAGTGTACCTGTTTGAAAGGTATGGACAACTGTGATGTGATTCTGATTTTCAAAACTCTTGCTAAATTGGCCAACAGACAAACAAACAATGGAAATCTCACTACTGTAGTGTTCTTACCAAAATGTGCAGAATATATGCAGAAAGGGAGGGAGAAAAGGAGGGAGAAAGAAGGGAACCATGAGAGGCACAAATATTTTGTTTTGTTGTCCCTTTTCTTCCTTAGCATAAACTGAACATTGAGACAATTGGAAAAATCATTGCAGTGCATAAACATTTGTTGAGGAGAGAAAGAATTATTTTTAATAAGAAGGTTCTACAGTTAAAACCACCTGGCATCATCATTTGTTTAGCACATGACATACAGAAAGACCACTAACAGGTAAATTACTCCTGGGGAAGGAGGGGGAAGCAAGAAGGAGCAGAAGGAAATCAATGAACAGACATCTTTGTGGTGACTTTCTCATCATGTGAGCTGGAAACTGGAAACTTGAAATGGTCTTTGCACCTTGAGTCCAATAATTTTCAAGAATCATTCTCAATAAAAGATTTTGGCCTGATGGATGGTGATGGAGTACTGGTTTTAAGTCTCCTCTTGGCTGAATTGCTTGTTGGCACTGGCACAAAAAAAAAAAAAAAAAAAAATTAAGTGTCCTTTGCATCCCCGCCCCATTTTTTTAACCAGCAAGTATTCTAGCATGAAGATTTTAAATATTTTATATCTAGAGTGCTTTTTTCATTAAGAGTACACTTTTATTTCTTGACATTGAGAAAATGGATCAGGATCATCACTTTAAAAAATTTTGTTTAAATGCAGATTTTGAAAGGCTGCCAGGGTTGAATAAAGAATCCCTGCAGAAGAAACACTATAAAAATCAATAGTGTTCTTTCCAGGAAGGTATATTTATCTGGTCATGTCTCTTTGCATTTCACTGTACCACTTTTTGTGGGTTTAAGCCTTTTTTCTTTCATAAAAGTGGTGTCTTGTACCTAGTTAAAATAAAAAGGACTGTTGCACTCTCTGGGCCTTAAATAAATAACTGATCACCATACTTAAACAGACACTTTTCCTTAAGGTTTCTTTTTTTTATTTTCCCATTTTTATTATCATAAGGAAGAATTCCAATTTATTTTTAAATCTGTTCTTTAACATGTTATTGGCATATATCTATCTATCTATCTATCTATCTATCTATATCTATATTAATAGAACCACTTGTGCATGACCTCAGATTTCTCTGTAATTCCCTGAATCTACACTTGGGGTTTTTTGAGTGAAAGAGAACTAGTTGAAATGAAGAACTAATTTTGGGTGAGGGGCTTGATGAAAGCCCCTGTGACTCCTGATCTCTGCATCCAACCAGAGCTAATTTTATTCTGCTCCTTATGACTGTCTATTCAGATCTTTCAGCTGAGATGCTCTTGTGACCAACTTCAGATGGAAAGATCTACAGTGTAAGCATTTAAACTAGTTCCACTAATTTTCAATGAAATGGGTTAATAAAGATGTAGCCACGTTCTCAGGAGATAGCATCTAGCAGCAGGACAGTTAAGGGCAAGGGGCCACATAGGAGTAGCTACTCACCTTGGTATAACCACAGCCAAAAGAAAAGATGTCAAAAAACTCTTATGAGTTTATACCCATGGACTGTAGACACTGATATTTCCAGAATTTTAAATCTCAGGCACAAGGTATGTATAACTTTCAGTGAAGACTAAAGTACACAAGTTAATATGTCCATAGCAGTTTGTTGTCTAAATGAAAAAGTTCCAATGCTAGAGATAAAATACAGTAGAATTCCTGAGCTACTATAAAATATCCTGTCATGCAAATGTCAGTGCTCTATTGGGTTTTATAAATGATATACTTCTGCCAGCTCACATACAGCCTGGCAGTCTTGCCTATTACAAAGTTTTGCCAAAACACTTCAAAGTGCTGCAAGTATTTTCTATATCAAATGGTGACATATTTTAAAGTCAAGGGCTGGATTCATCTGTCTTCTATTTTTTTCTCAGTTCTCATCAAGTAAATGTGAACTGTTGGATGCTTCTTAAGCATTACAAATTTGGGTTGAAAGTCATGTTGCCAATATCAAATGCTAGAAAATACGGCAGGCTTTACAATTTTCTGTCATCAATTGTATTTCCACTTCTATATTGTCCTCTAAGCTTAGCCAGATACTTTTATATGTGGAATTCAGATAGTAGAAGAAAGGCTTCAAGTTTCTTTAAGCATCCTGATTGTGAATGCTATTTCGGTCAAATTAGATTGGCAGAGCATGACAGCAATGCCATTGATTTATTATGTTTTGAAGTCCTTCCCAAACACACATTTCATTATTTTGTTTTGTTTGTTTCTCCTCTCCTCTTTGCTCTTTTTTTTTTTTCTTTCCCCCAGACCTATGCTTCCTGGAAGGATTCTTTGTTCTGGGCTGGATAAAATTCATGCTATGCTGTGATCGATGTCCCTCTGATGCTTTGTACAAATGACCAAACATTTATATCCCACAGTTGAAACCAAAATTGAAGGGATTCAGAACTATCACATGAAAAGGGAACAAGTCAGGACTTGCAGGCCTTTGCTCTATGACATGAGAGCAAATTCTTTGGCAGCTTGTATCCCTCCTAATTCAATTTCAATCAACCCACAACCACAGGTAAAGACAGATTGTGGTCTATAACTTACAGGAAAATGCCCCATTTTGATCATTTCATCCTCAATTTTGTATCTCTAAATATATAGTTTAAAGTACATTGAAGTAAAATGGTGACAGACTGAACAGTGCATGAATCCTTCAGCCATGAGAGATGGAAGTGTCTCAGAAACGAGGCAAATTAAAGAGCTCCTGACACCTGTGCTGTGTGAATGTTACCCCTTAGCGGATGGGCAGCAGACTGGATCAATGAACCAACACGCCCGAGTTATTCTTGACAAAGATCAGTTCAGTAGACGTGTTTACTCTGCAGATCCCCAGAAGCTGGCGTGGCACAGCCAAGGCAGAGCAACAAACAGAGATATCTGGCTGAAACTGAAGTGACTTAAAGAATTAGGAACCAAATGGAAACCCTAAAAAATCTCCAGTATGTAACAGCTTATTTTTCCAGCTGTTTGATGCCTCTGGTGGCACATATAATATTTTCCTAATGCCGGACTGTGAGGCTACATTAGCAAGGAAAAATAAAGTTTCTGGCTCAGATGAACTTGATTTAGATTCCAAATTGAACACTCTCAGCAAAAGAATGTTCAGGTCTAGGCAATGGTCATGATATAGAAGTCAAAATAAATTGCACAGACCTTTTTTTTCTTGTTGAACTCTTCATATTTTTAATGATACCTAGCCCTGAATATGCTAGTCACTTACATGTCAATCTTTTGAAGAATAATTTTCACTAACCAAGATAATATTTCTGCTTACACCTGCTTACATTTCAGTGACTTCAGAGAGATGTAAGTATGTAAGAAAACACTTCAGCTCATACTTGAATAGTTTTTTTTCTCAAGTGAGAAATTCAATTAATAAGCATTAGATGTGTCCATGGATACAATTAGACATGTTTCTAAATTTTTAATGAATAAGTTAATTGTTCTTTGATATAGTAAAATGATCCATTACTGAAACTCATCCCTTGAGTACTTTGAAGATTTGTATTTCAGCCTTTCACAATACCAGAGCATCCTAAACATTGATTGTAGTTTATGGAGTATTTTCCCTTTTATTACTAAAAAGTCTTTACATTGATTTGGAAAAAAAAAATTCCAATGCAAGAACGATCTTCTTATCAAACAACTCATTCATAAATAAAAGGAATAAAATTATCTTTTTTTCAGAGGACAATGAAATTTAGGCAGAAATCATACTTTCTGCTTTTGAAAATACAGACATGTCTGAGGAAAAGCTTCTTTATATTATGCTCAAAGCTATGAAGATGACTTTCCAGGTAAACAATAACTCTTATTTGCTTATTTTATATGTAGACACACAGTCTGAATTTCAAACATTAAAACCAACAGCTATATTGCTGATGTGTTATTGTGAACCAGTGCATTTGTACCTGTGTGAAGTTAAATGATACAATTTGAACTTCTTTAAATACTTGCTGTCTTGTAACTACATCTTCTTTCTCATTAAAGAAAACAAAAAAATTCCCTTTAAGTTCCAGGCCTTTAAAAATTATCAGGTCAATGAAATGTTTATTGAGATGCTTGCTCTTACAGATTAAGATTTAGTTTTTTCAGCACTAATTCTAGAAAGAAAAACTTCTCTGTAGTTCAGCATGTGCATTTCTGTGCTCATTTATAATCACGTTGAAACATCTTCCTGGGAACAAGTTTTCTTTAAGATTTTAGTCAAACAGCCAAAACCTGTGTTTTATCTGTGTGCTTTTCTTCAGAAAACAGACTAACCAGAAAGTGAAAGAAAACACATGCATACAATCCACTGATTTTTGGGAACATTATTTATTAGCAACAGAGGGGAAAAAAAGTGTGCAGGTAGTCCATTTCTTGTCTTCTGATGAGACAGGAGGGAATTTTCAAAAACTTTTTTTTTTTAAAGAATATGTCAACCCTTCCAAGATGGGCATTTCTACACAAGCATGTGTTATTTAGATATGTATTATTTTACTATCATACTTATTGTAACAAAGGAACTAGACAGCTCAAAAATGCTAAAAAAATTAATTTGAAGTTTAAAAGACTTCAGTTAGATGTAATGAAATATCGTAAACTAAAACTATTAAGGTAGATTAACATAATTGAAAATAAAAATGATGGGTGAGCAGTGAATCTGTCAACTTCTCTTTTCATACACACATAAGAGTGCAGATGAACACAAAACACATCTAAATTCAGAAGAAAAAGGCTGATTAACACTGTGGTTACTCTTTGAAATTTATAACAGGAAAGTTTACTGTTTCAGAGAATAAATTAATTGGGAGCTGGGATCAAGAGCAAATTACTGTCAATAGAACACCACACATAAAAGCATTATGTGGAGGTTATGCTTTATGGTGTTACATACTACCAGAAATATTTTACTACATTTGATGGACCACTATTTTGTTCTGATCTGGAAATCCCAGTGTTCTCCATAATGGCTACCTCAGCCATGATGCTTAGCACCACAATTAGAAAAAGAGTGATAATAGCTTCTTTGCTCTCCGTTTTCTACTCTACCCCTCTGACATCTTAACTGTGGAAAATATTGTGACCCTTGAAGAAACTCCTTAATGCAGTAATCATATCAGTAACTTGTTCAGCTCTGAGAACAGAATCACTTAACATTTTGCTTAGGCATTCATGATTTCTGGTTTTCTTTTTTTTTCCTTTCACTGAAGTTGCTTCATGGCAGGTAAAGTGCATTCTAAGATCTCTTCTGAAATATATTCTTGCTTTAGGAGACAGCTTTCCTGTCTTTCCCAAAAACAAAGGACAAAAAGTCTTTGAACTCTTGAGAGACTGATGCACATGTTTCCTCTGGAAGCGATGTGAGTATTAATGAGGGGAAAAATTTTGAACCAATTGTGTTTCAAGTGAAATGGCAACCTAAGAAATACCTCCTATGAGAAATTAAGAGTGCATTTAAAAACAAGCTAATACATATAGCACTCAAAATCAACAAAGGAATAAGAGAAAAAATCTATCTAGGAAGTCAGACATCCAAAAAACACTCTCCTAACACCTGGATCTCGCTGAAGTCTCAAATATCAAAGCCATCTTCCTCCAAGCAACTGCCACTCCTCAGTGTCCTTCAGCTTATGCTAATGATGCAGGCATTGAAGGCTGATACTGGGAAAACAGAAATTCAGACCTTTAAATGTCAGACTTTTCATTTTGGAATACTTTACTCTTCTGGTCTTAGTTACTCCACATTATTTTGTTAGTTTTTTTAAGCTTGTGAACCTCAGTAACCCTGGTAGGTGGACCATAGTTATGGGGATACTGATAACTCTGTATATAGGTTTCTGGTAATTTCTAATACAGGACAAAGTTAATGAGCACCACAGTCCCAAGCAAAATTTGAAATCACTCCTCATTTGTCATTGGAAAATAGATTTATTTAGACAATTCTAGTTGCAGAAAGGGCTTTTTGTAAAAAGAAAAAAAAAAGGATAATAAAAAAGGAGGGAGGATTCCATTATGACAGGCTTTAAAAAAAAATCTTGAAAGTATCTCTGACAGCTCCAGGAATAATCCTGACTCTGCCAGCATAGTGGTGATGAATCCTTGTGTTCTCACCAAGAATCTCTTTTCAGACATGCTGTCATGGGAATTGGCATTGTTAAAACGAATGTGTTGTGATAGTACTTTTTCTCCTGTAACCCTCACACTAAGTTCATGCCTATGTAAAACCAAAGTCAATGCTTCTGGACAATTACTAAAGCAGAAGATATATTAATGCCTGCTAATCTACGTTTTTTTGTGTGTGGGAGTCTAACCTGCAGCTCAAACTGTTATATACACTGAAAAAGCAGTGAATGTTTCTAAAACAAATGCTTTGTGAGTTCGTTTCTTCTTAATCTCTTAGGTAATTTTTATGATACATGATTTAGAAGGTTAAAGAAACCCAGCCTTGTTTGCACGCCTTAAATTAAAGCCATCAGTATAAAATTCATGACTCCAGTTTCTCAGAGTGGAAAAAAGGATGCTGTCATTCATTGTTGCTGTCCTTTGCAGGCCAGGGTTGATGTGTAACAGCAGGTGCTTTTGAAAGAAATGTTGTTAGTGCTTGTAAAGGCAGACTGCTCAAAGATGCATCTTTTTTATTTAGGGAAAGACCATTGTTTCTTTTGTTGCACTCTGTCAGGGGAAATCTTTGTAGAAGAGCTCAAGCAGATTGAATGGCACAAAAGGTTTAAGAAACATGGCCACACTTGAGTTCATGGACATTACAGGTCAGTGGTCATATTTAAACATGCTCATACTTGCATACTGCCCCCATAATTATCTAAACCTAGCAATCCTGGAACAGTAAAATAATCTTCAGCTTTGATACTGATTTTGTTGAGGTTTTTTTAATAGTTATTATTTTTTTCATGTTTCAATGAATAGAAGTTTAAAACACATTTTTTTACACACAAGGTTTTAGTAGCAGTTAACAGTCATGGTGAAGCATATAAAAAAGAAAGTAGCCCAAAAGAGTTACCTTTAGGAAGCTCTAATCCCAAGTATTACAGAGGCCCTTTTTTGGTTTTAAGTTGAAATTTTGGAAACAAAGTAGTGTACATGGCTAGTTACAATCTCTACGATTGTGTAAGATTGATAGTTCTCAAATTGTGGAAACATATTTAAACCCTGCACCATTTTATATAAATCTGAATTATATCCTCTCATAAACTAGAATTTCAATGCACCATTTTCTGGAGATTTGGGTTCTGTTTCTGTGCTGAAGCTGATGTCTCTAAGCAAGATTCAAGGTAATTACTACTTCTACTTGCTAAATCTGCAAATAGCAGTTTTAAGTCTTCTGAGTTGCATCAATTAAAAGAAAGCCTGCATGCATGAAAACACCAGTAATGAAATAGTACTGGTGTTGGGATTTTTTACCTGTGTTATAGCATTTTGTTCCAGTAAAATCCTTAAATTTCTTCACGACTTTTCCAATATGCTAAAATACTCTCAATTTAAACTATAATCAAATGTAAACCATAACATTCATACAAGTACAACTAAATATCTCAATCTTATAAAAATGAACTGTTGTAATACCTATATAAAATGAGAGATGTTTGATTTTTTTTAATTGTTGTTTTTTATTTAAAATTAGGACTTTTTTGAGAAAATAGTCTTCCAGCAACCAGTTTTGTCAATTGTTAATTGACAAATACTGACAATGAAGCAGAAGATTTTATCTGTTTATAGTTTGCAGCTTGTTATCTAGGTTATCTAAGTACCTTTAGTCCTTAGTTTTTCAAGTGAAGAGTCTCAGATTTTATCCTTTGGTCTGTGCCTTATACCCATCACACCTTTCAGATATCTCTACATTTAAAATTGTGTTCAAATAGCCCACCAGATATGAATGACACTTTTGATAAGCAATATGTCCAATGGCAAATTACAACAGAGAACTGTCTCATTATATGGAAAGGAGAACACAACACCAAGGCCATTTTTTTCTGGATGGATCAGGAGTCCATTCTAGCATTCAGGATTTGTAGAAAGCTTTATTCCTTATGCACTGCTGCTGAGCTGCCTCCAACACAAAACAAAGAAACCTCACCTTTTTCATAAGTAGGTGGAAAGATAAAGGTTCAGGCAGAGGGTGAAATATTTATTTGAAATGAAATTGTCAGAATTTTTTGACATCTCTCTTTGAACAACACTTGAGTGACCTGGGAGACCACTTCAGGAAGAATAATATTAAAAAAAAAAAAAAAAAAGAAGAAGAAAAAGCTTTAATCTAAATTCATCCTCCCTTTGTCCTCGCCCCCCCCCCCCCCCCCATTTGGATATTGAAAGGAGGGATAATTACAAGATGTATTCAATTTGCACTTGATTTGTTTGACTAGCTCCAACCCACAACAGCCAGTGCTTTGTGCTTCCATTCAATATTTTAGTTGTAAGCAGATGTTCAAAGGGACCTGCAGTTCCCTGTACATTGTAGCTGACATCAGGGAATATGTTCACAGTTATGTATAATAGCGTCATACAGAAAGTGATATACAGTGACTGCAAGCTGCCTATCACTGCATAACATCAGGCTTTGGAAGACATTGCATTTGCTTGCTGATGTATTATACCTCCCTAAATAAGACAATGATCTATGATAATTAGGTTGCCTGGTACATGCTGGGGCAAAAAAAAAGTGCACAGGGAGGTGTTCAGATATCCTTCTTTCTCTGCTAGAGCTAGCAGGGCATTTAGGATCCTTTTTGGCACAAGGTTTTTGTTAGTCAGAATTTAACATTTTCTAAAGTTAACTTTTCTCCTGAAAAACACATTGCTAGCTGGAATGCTGTTTTTCCTTGTGGGACAATGCCTCACATTTGGCACTTTCCATAATCAGAATCGGACAACAGATTACCATAATATTAAGACAAATCCATGGAATAGCTGCACCTTGTAAAAGTAAAAGGAGAAGAGCAATGAGTCCTTGGGACAGCAAAAACATAGAGATATCTATCTAACCAAGCTCAGACAACCCTAATCCCAGATTTCTAATGTGGTTTTCATTTGTGCCGTTTTCTTATATACCAGATAATACATCATAATCAAACAGAAGATCTGGTTTTTCACTCGATGGTATTCCTGTAGTCAAGGACAGCATTCTGGTGAAACAGAAGTCAGAATTGATTCTGACCTGATACTTTAAGGCTTTGGAAGTTGTCAGCCCCCTGGAATCCAACTTGATATGCTTAGCACAGAAGAAGCACTGCTGCATGCCTCACTGCCCAGCACCTTGACAGGGCAATGACCAAGGCTAACAACCATGGGGGAATTGGTTAAACAGCATTGCACATGTAGGCCCAGTAAAATGAAAACATGGCAAAATGTTTTGACACGTACTTCAGGATGATCTTAGGTGGCAGCAGCAGAGAGCCCAAGATTGCTCAAACAAGGGACTGAGATGTCTGATCTGTTTCTGAGCTCAGTCCCAGCCCTAGTTACACGCCTTCTCTTCAGGCTCTCAGCAGGCTGCGGTGAAGCCCCCATCACGCAGTGGCTTTGAGCAATGAATACTGAAGAAAGCCCTGGCCTCCAGTTAGGATAGAGCTGTGTGCTGTGGGGACAGAAACCTTTTCCCCAGTAACCTCCCAAACTGGCTCTAGTCTTGACCTTCAGGATCTTGTTTTATGGCTATCAAGACTATTTTAATTTAAAAAATCTTGGTGAGAAATACAATTTTTTCTGTAGCCAATAAATGAAATCCAGGGCTTTTTGTGAAGACCTAAACTGTGACAAACTTCAGTTAAAAGACTTATCCATATAAAACAAAGCTGTGTTTATCATTGCCACTACTTAAAAAATGGAGGTAGTAGTGCCTCTCACAGTGTTTTCCCTTCCAGGTCTGACTTATGAAATGGTTTCTCACAGTATGTGAGGTAATGTGAAAATCTGCATATTGGGAGTAGTATACATTCTCATGCTTCTTAATGGATGATAAAGACAAGGCACCTGCAAAGTCTATACCAGACCACTGAGAGATAAAATGAAGGAGGAGGAAGGGTGAAGACAAAGGACTCCCATGTGCAGTGCCTAATTTAAGCGTGTTCTCTCAGACTAATATTGTGTCACCTTGTAGGTTATGGCAAGTGTAGCACAACATAAAAAAGAAATGTATAAGTATAGTTTATTTATAAAATAAATGTATTTAAATATGGAAAATACTCCGGAGACATACACACAGAAATAAAGGACTCTCAAAATTAGGATCCTGCTTACCCTGTGTATTATCCAAAAGACATTCTATCCATGGTTTTTAGTATATCTGAAGAACTAGTGATTTACTTTTTATCTAAGCATCACAAATGTAGATGTTCTGTCATTGATGGGGATAACTGTTTCAGGCATACATATAGTCATGTTGAATACAAGGTGAGTTTTTTACTCAGGTTAAAACAAAACTTCAACTAATTTAGGATGTTTTTGTTATTCTTAATTTACTGAGACTTCATAATATCCATTATCCTATTAATTCTTTAACATTTAACTAATCTATTGGAACCTGATGAGCTATTTTGAGAAAAAATAGTACTTTTACCCTGTACTGTATTTTTGTCCAGATGTACTGAGCCTTACACTTCTTTCCAGGTGTAGCCTGATTGCCCTTTATTCAGCCATGTAAATGGGATTCGTACATACATCTTATTAATTGCATGTCAGAGGAGCTAGCCATTGATCAGTTTGGACAGCGGAGAAATCTGGGATAACTGCTTTGTGAGACAGTCATTGAGAGGCAACACTATGATGACATTGATCACAGTGTTGGTAATTTTTTTTTCCAAAAAGAATATTTTTTTTCTTAATAATCAGATACAGTGGTTTTCTTACTCCTACAGAAGGAAAGTAAAATCAAGCAACCTGTTCTCAAATCAAAATTTGGCAGTGTGATATTAAAGAAAACCCCCCTCAAATAAAAGGCCATGCCAAATTACTGTATTTTATTATGGAATGTAACAGCCACATTTCTCCACAGTCAATTCAATATTTTTGTTCAAGTTTAAACTGATTACTTGCAAAATGAATGAAAAACATTCTGTAAATTGAATTTCAAGGCAGCTGGCTGCTTAACAGGAAAGCTGAGTATCAGACTAGTACTGCTTGAGAGGTTCTCCAGAATCTTGAAAGCATCCAAAAGTATGATGATTATAAATTTCTACAAGTTTTATGTAATTATGCATGACATTTAATAGAAGTCTTCCAAAGTGCCTAGATGAAGCTTATCTGAGCTCAAGTGAAATTAACTGTTAAGAGTACACTTCAAAATGAAATCCTCCTTGTTTCGCACATCTCATATTACAACAGTAATTTTGACAAAGACAGTCAAATTGTAACTAAAATAAACTGTGAAATAGAAGCTATTTTTTAATTAGCCATTTGGAGGTTTGATTTAGTTAAATTTTTTTATCCTCATTTTGCTTTGCTAGAATCTGAGTACCTTTGATGCAGGTACTCTGTGCTTTGATGATTTTCTCTTCATGCTTTCTTTTCAAAGCATTTGATAAGATAAAACATGCTATCGGATTGGATCATTTAAAATAAAAAAAAAAGGAGCTATTTTTGTCAGTCTTCATTA
This sequence comes from Corvus kubaryi, assembly GCF_017639235.1. Lineage (NCBI taxonomy): Eukaryota > Metazoa > Chordata > Aves > Passeriformes > Corvidae > Corvus > Corvus kubaryi. Next base: position 1,369,569 of record NW_024582056.1, on the reverse strand, counting down.
GTTTGTTTTATGAATTACAATGGACCAGAATAAGAGTCTACAGAAATAGGTTTTACATTTAGTATGATTAGGTAAGAGAATCAGAACACTATTTCTTTATGCACTTTTTTTTTTTTCACTCAAAAGACCATTAGGTATTTTAAAACAGAGTTGTCTCTATCATAAAAAGAAAGAATTTAACTTCAGACAGGACCTAGCATTTAATGATGCAAAGATGTTACATAAATTTAAAAAAATGCTGAAAACGCAAATAGTTGAGAACTTCTCCTTGATATCATTCTTTAATGAGTTTGAAGCAGAGACTATGTACAAAAACCACTAGCCTGCATGGAGTACGCTCATGAAGATTCTACAAAACCTTCTGTTCTGTGGCATGGGAACAAGCTAAGCTACTGAAAGCATTCCTATTCCCTTTCATGTAACATTCCCATAGCAAATTCTAAACCTAATTACACAGTGTAAACTGTTTATTACAGCTCTCAGTATTTCTTGAATTTCAACGGGAGAAAAAATCAATGAGAAAGTTAAATAATCTAACTTCAATCTTCTATTAGACACCTTATTACCTTTGTCTCTTTTAATATCAGCAGTAAAGTCAGCAGCTAGAGAATGTAGAAGTGTTAAGAGTGGAAGAGGTTTGAAGGCTCATAGAATGATTTACTGAAGAAAATCAGAGGAAATTTTATTAAATAGTGATTAAGAATGGAATATGGAAAATACTATTCCTAAATGTTTTGACATGAGTCATTAATGGAAGGGATTTCTGGTAATTATATATCTGTACTAGGGAGGAGTACAATTGTTTAATTGAAACAATCCTTACGTGCATCATCCCCTTTTTCCTTAGGCCTACTAATAGCAATGGCAGTGACACCTGACCCAGCTAGATTTCCAAGCCTAGTGGTGAGGCAGTCTCCTATTGTGTGTGCACTTACGCCCTACGCATGTGTCCAGCTTGAGGAACTGCAAGAGTATGCACCAAGTGTAATGGGACTATGTGGTAAAACAGTCGGCAGAACCCCCTTGGTTCAGAGGATCTTGTTTCTTTTTCACCCTATTCTTCCCTAAACTTCTGTGAAATTCTTTTTTTTTGGGTATTTTATTCATAAAACATGAGAATATATTGCAAATGAAAGCTGTGATTTCTACTTCTTAAAGCTCTTGTGCAGTAATTTTCTGTGACAACAAGCATACCAAAGAATAGAAGTTTGGGGCCTGTAAAAGGGAGTGATCCTCATTTCCCTCAGGAAGTCTAGAGGCCACATAGAAAACATCATTAATTTTTAGTTCAGCATTATCTTGTCTTCCCAATCCTTTCTCATTGAAATGAAGAACATGGGGAATATGGCTTTTTTCTTCTTTTGAAAAATTATTCTAGACTTTCAGGTCTAGGAACTTTCAGGTGTTGAGTCATAAGGATCTATGAGTGTCAATTATTGCATTAGCCTCCATCAGCACTATCAGCAAGCCTGAAGAAGTTTCTTCCAAAATCCAGTTCAAGACTTAGGAGGCAATTAAATAGTGCTTCTGAAACTGTTCCCCCAAGGTTTTTTAAATGCCTCATGCAAATTCAAGAACAAAATCTTGAGAGACTAACTGGTGCCATGGATATACTAAAGCAGAGCAGTTCACAAGGATCTCACTTGAAGACTCATAACTTTCATTTACGGTGCTTCAAATTACTCAAATTTAGCAGCTGCTGTTAGTAAATACTAAGTAATTTCATTTAAATTCTTCCTGAAATACATAGACACAAGTCCCGGGTATTTTATTTGACCCATGCCTTTGTTGTGCTGAAGATTAGACTTCTAACTAAACATCATCCACCTCTCCAGCTATGGCAAATGTTTTTGGTTGGTGGGTATTTTTCCAGAAGTCAAATATTTTAAGTTAATGTAATGTTGTATTTTCACACTGCAAATTCCTTCTGTGGGGAAGCTGTTATTCCCTTGAAACAATATGCGCAAAAATAAAATCTAAAATGAGTTTCGTATTTTACACTTACATTTACCTGTTTTGTGAGTACTTGAGTAGACTTAAGACTGGAAGAAGAAACTATATAAAGAAAACAATGATGACACTTTAATGCCAGCTGTTATGCAGTGTGATATTGCTAACTCCAGTTGGAAAATGCAGCTCTAACCATATTTCATTGAGTCATATGTATAACTCAAAGTTTTATAAATGTCAAAATTTAAAATTCAAAATTACAATGCAGTCTGGTGTCTGTGCTCTGGGAGTATGTGCACAGGATAGGAAAGGGGGCAATATATTTGCAAAGAGGGGTTTGAAGTTCTGTAAGGAAGACCACTTTCAGATTTAAAACTTGCTTGCCTCCCTCATCCTGTGATCCTGAAATGTATTCTGTTTTCTGCCCTAAATATAGTGATTTGATTCTTTTGCATAAATGAATGAATGAATGAATGAATGAACTGAATTAATATATCCCATCACAGCACTTCACCAGGTTTTCTAGGTTATTTGATCCACAATCTTTGAGGTTTCTCTTGCAAGACAAGCTCTCTACTCCAGTGATCATCAGTGCGGCTCTTCTTTGTTCCCCTTCCAGGTTGTGCTCATGCAGCATTTTCCAAATATTGACTGCAGTTAACAGCACTTCAATCAGATCACATCCATAAAAGGAAAAGAGGAGGAGGATTCTCAGAATAACAAATTCAGCCTCACAGCTCATATCGGTGCCCCTGACTGAGGACTTCACAGCAGTGGTAAGTAGGCTTGCTAGAAGTGAGCTCAGGTTTAGCATTCAGTGGAAATATACCTGACATTCAATACATCTTCCTACAACATGATAGACCTGTATTATATGCAGCATTCCAGGTGATATATTAGGAGTGCCTGCTCCAATGACATTAATACTTCCATATTTCTTTGTGAAATACCTGGCTGAAAAATCCTAGGATTGCTTTTGACATTTTCATGGCTACTTCACAGAGATGGTTCATAGTAATCTTATAATTGACTAATACACCTAGATCTTGCTCTTCCTCTGACATTTCCAACTAATGACTTTCCATGTGGAGGAGGAAATTCTTGTTATTAATCTTCAAATGCATGACCTTGCACTTTTCTACGAAATCTCATGCCATTTCCTTGTTTCAGTCCTCAAGGTCTTTTGTTTTTTCTTAGAGTAAGATTTTCATCTTTTCCTGTGCTGACAGTACATCTACTTTACATAATCAACAGAATTATCAGGCTGAATGTAGTGTCAGGATCCTCAATGTGAATGTTTAAGTCAGAACCTAACATCAACCCTTCAGAAAGTTTGCAACTGCCTTTGAACCTGATATGCCAATTTTTAACGTGAGCTATTGTTGTCTCTTATTTAGTTTGTTCCCTTCCTAAGTTAAATAGATTTTCCTAGTCTGGCAAATCCTTATCAAAGCAATGTCCTTGATTTTTTTCAAAGAAAGATATCAGATAAATGTCACAACCTACATGTGCTAAAACCATGTTTGCTTTTTGTTCTGTTTGTCATTTACTGATTCTTTCTTTCAACATTTGTTCTGTAGTTCGGGATACTCAATAAAGAAGTTTGTAACATCCAAAATCATTTCTCTAACCTTTCGAAAACATTCTCAGAATGTAAAATACCATCCACCGGGTCTTTTATTCTCTAAAAATCTTCACTAGTCAGTCTTGCACAATGGGGTGTTGAGAAACGTAAGGACCCAAACCATCCTGCAGACTGCTTGCACCAAAGGCTACTTTTGTGCAGAAGTCAGGCTGGTAACATCTCTTAAGTTAAAGACACAGGAATTTTGCTCAGGCAGTTGTGGTATTTTGTGAGTACTTGGAGGTGAGCTGAGCAGACTGCTTTGCTCCTGACCCCAGGGTGCGTAACTGAACAGTTGTCTTTGCTTAAGATGTTTAGGAAACAAACCACATTTTTTCATATCTCACAACATGAAGGCTTATTAAAATTCAACAAAAAAATTGGCTCCTTTAAGTCTTGGATGTTCTTGATTACTGCATTTATTATGCATGCGGTTCCTATATATGCCCAAAGGATATGTTTTTATGGCGATGAGATTCTTGACCACTCACATCTTTATCTTACAGTCAAAGGAAAGGGAAACTCTGGTCTTAGTCTTACCACATAGAGGTCAATTGGTCCCTAGATGAAATTGCACTAATCAAGATGAAGTGGAACTTGTTTGCACTGCAGTTCATCTGGAATCATATTTGTGTGAAGTGAACCTGAAAAGCTAGGTGAAATGTACAGGTTGTGAACTCTAGCTAGCAAGTTCTGGATCACTAAAATAACATCATTGGAAGGCATGTATCACACTAAGTTATACTATACAGGGAAGCAACTCATAATGCTCTTTGTTAGAAATGTTTGTGCGCTATATATCCTTTTGTGGAAAAAAAAAATCCTCTGTATTCTTTCACAAGCTATTTGTGTCATAAACAATAAAAGAAGCTTACATTAAAATTCTAAAGAGACAGTATTTGTAAAATGTAATTAGACAGAAGCATCTATTAAAAACATTCAGTCTGATGAAGATGACATCAGCCAGTGGCAGAAAAAGAAGCCACAGAAGAAAAACAAAAACTATTGATTTCTTTAGAAATCAGTCAGCTATGTAGCTCTTTAGAGCTTAGATAGGCTCTGGTAGAGGTACAATTTCTCAGCAGAAAGAGTTGAGTTATCCCTAATTGTGCTTTGTTATGTAAATCATTTAAAACATCTAAGTCACTCTTCTTAATGTGCCTGTTTAGGTAGATAATATATTCTCTCTCTAATCACTGCAGTGATATTTCTTAAACATAGGGGTTTTTAATAAGAAATGCAACCAAAGAGTGCATATTTCTTTACTGGTTTATTTTAAGATATTAAGAAAAAATAAATCTCTAACTGTATTCATGGAGGGGAAAAAAAGATACTTGCTTAACATAAAAGTAAAACCTGAGCAGCCTTTCTGTTGAGTATACTATTGAAATATTTTGTTATTTATTTATTTATTACTGTTGGCTAATAAGCTTTTCTTAAACATCTCAGAAATACAAATGTACAATCCCCCCTCAAACCCCTCCCTGCCTGCCCCAAGGCATCTACAGTTTTTTTCAAGTAGCTATTAGGATTATGGAAGATGACTAAGAAAATTAATTAAAAACGAATATACACCAAGGGTTGTAATTTACAGCCCATCAGTTTCAAAATATTTTTCTTAGTTCATAACATGTTCTATGTGTGTGTTAAAATTCAAGAAAATTAGTCTCAGCCCTATATATTACATTTCACTGTTTCATTAAAAAGTTGCTTAAATGCTTTCATTAAGTGGAACATTTATTTAGATATTAAGGGAAATTATGTTGAATATGTAAATGATCTATTTGACACCAAAAGGGGAAAGAGGCAGTAACAATTTTAATTAAAAATTCAATTCTAACAGGGTTTGCCCTCGTCAACTTAGAAATATTGCACAGACTCTTTATTAAATTGCAAAATATCTAGTTAAAATCTATTCATTGTGTTATGTGCTAAATCATCCTTGTCCCCACCAGACCCAATTTATACAAAAGTCAGTGGCAAAACCCTGACTCCAGAAGGTACAGATTGAGTGTATGACTTCAGAGCAGTTTCCTGCATGGGATAAAATGGTGCATTCTGGCCTTGTTTTAGATCAGACTAGATGGGTCTACAAGGAAAGAAGAGGAAAGTCACATATGCAGATACACCTCCTGTCCTCTGTGCCAATCTCTGGCTGTCCCTACCAAGACACGTATGAATACAAGACACATGCTTTTTTCCCCCTCTCCAGAGCTGTTGGACTGGAAAATGGAGAAAATTTTCTGGAGCAGGCAGAAAATGGAGCAGCCAAAGCACTTGCATTATCTTCCATATATGCTGTCATGTATTTGTTTTGCCTGTCTTGTTTTATGGGAAGGATAACACTTTCTTACCAGAAAAATCCATCAGCAGCATAATGACTTGGAGTTAGCAGAGGAAGTGGGAGCAAACTGAAGAAGCTGTGAGCACGTTTGGAAGCATTTGAGTTTTCAGGGACAGAATACAGCTAATGGTTGAGGCAGTAAGGGATCTCTGTTCCCTTGTGTTCATGTGTGACAAAGACATTCATGCTCAGTGTGAGCATCACATGGCTCAGACTTAAAAAAGCTGCTTCTGTCCCTTCTTCTGCCACTGATCTTGGAGCATGGTCTTGTGTAACTACTCTTATATTTGAGTGGTGTGGGGTTTTTTTCCTTTCTCTTTTCTTAGCCTTTATCTTTCTTTCCATTTGAACTGTAAGGCTTAGGAGAAGGAGTGTCTTGTGACAGGTGTACTTTCACTGCACTATGAAACTCTCTTATTAGCTAGGACCTATGGAGCTGCAATATCAATAATTAATAGTCATGATCAGTGCCTGGTTACTGATTCATTACAACTAAAATTTATCCTGATTTTAACTGGGTCCTGAGATCCCTATAGACAGGCCATACAAACCTACTTAACAGCCCTATCAACCATTTGACTAGTTTATATTATCATTGGATTTAATCTTTGCAGAACTAAATGACCTCATGCACATCAACAAAGGAAATAGATTGACATCAGCAAAAACTAGGGCAGTGTGAGCTGTACCCAAGCAGGTAAAACATCGTCTGGGGAATTCTTAATTCCTATGGCAGTTCATAATGTGGTACCGTTATGATCCAGTTTTATTAAGATACTTTGGAAATTCCTCTGCCCAAATTAAGGTGCAAACGAGACTGTATGCTGGTGACAATAATATGGGGTTTATTGTACAGTAAATTTGAGAGAAAGAGAAAAGAAAAGGAGAAAGAAAGAAGTAGAAAATAGGTGGGGGGACGAAGAGTGACAGAGACAGAATAAAAGGATATCACTGCTCCGTGGGTCTCACTGGTACCTCGATGATCCTCTTCAGCAGGTCTTCCTGGTGGTGAAGGTCTCCCCGGAAAGCATAGAATCCCATGGGTATACATGCTCAGGCTAGGTGGGCATGTCCAGCCATGTCCCCCTGGGGTGGGGGGTCAGTCTCTCACAGCAGACTCTGGATCTGTTGCACCACGTGCAGCCCTGTGGGGCCAAGCCTCTCACGGGAATGTCCCGTGGATGTGCCCTTTGGGGCTGGGGGTTCCACAGCTGGGCCAGTTTGTGTAATCAGAGGATGGGTGTTTATTGCCTCTCATCAGAGGTTGCACCATGCACCCAAATCCTCCTCCTTCCCGCTCGGCTGGGGGGAGTCTGTGTGAACCTGGCTTGTGTGAGCTGTGCTCTCCCCCCACCCCAAACTCAGCCGGGGATAGTTGCAGCTGGTGGCTTTGGCCTTTTGTGGATGCCTACCTTTCCTTCAGCCTGAGATGATTGAACCCTTTATCTAATCAACAGTTTGGCTTTCAGTTCAAAGTCCCACTCTTCAGGGAGGCTTCTTTGGTTGTAGCTTCTTTATAATGAGCAGAACTTTATATCAATGTTTGAGGCATGAACTATTTTCAGTCTATGACAGGTACAAATCAAATGAAATTGTCACAGGACATGGGAGCCACTCTCGTATTTTGAAGGGATGAACCTTTCCTTCTTTTTTCTGGCAGCCTAAATACATAGTGTTAATGCTTCCTTTTGTCTAAACCTCTTAGGAGTCCAACAGCTAGGAAACGCTGAAACAGAGAAAGAATGTGGTTGTCTGAATCAGGACACCTGACTGACCCGCCAGATCTTCACTTGGGGAAAACTAATTTAATTTTTTGTCAGTTAAAATAGATGTTGAGAAACCTCTGCCCTCCTTCTTTTCTCAAATCCCGAGCTCGCAGGGCTGTTTCCCCCCGCTCAGCCCTGGCTGCCGGGCAGCGTTTTGCCCTCCCTTGGCCAGGCTTTTTCCGGGGCTCTCGCCCGCCCGCCCGTGGCTGAGGGGCTCAGCCGTGCCCTGCGCTGGCGCCGCTGCAGCCGCTGGCACCGCCTGGGCCCGGCCCGGGCAGCCCCGGCACTGCCCCAGCGCTGCCGCCGCCACCGGGGCACCTCGGCCCACACAAGACTCAAAAAAAGGTGAAAATCGCTCTTGTCTGACACTGTGCTTTGGATAAGCACCTCAAATTTCAGATGATTGTATTTAATGACAAAACACATTGAGGTTTTGGAGACCTGCACTCTGCCTTTTTTACCTTTCTTTTGCTGGAGTCTGTTATTCAAATACAGCTCCTTTTCCTTTTGACTCTTTTTCATTTGATCTTACTTTGTGGACACTTTTAACATTTGGAGGGTCTTTCCATCCGAACCCGAGGAAAAGGTAACATAAAAAAGCATGTGTTTGTTCCTTTGAGCCCAGCCTGTGCTATCAGGTGGTGTGCCTTTTTGGGAAATAACCTTGTCTTTGCTTATTAAGCTCCACCTGAAGGGACAAAGTAGAAGCCTATGGGTTTGTGTGAGCTCCCCCTGTGCAGGCAGGGAATATCCCATCGGGGAACTGCTTGTATTCCTTGTTGGTACTGCTGTAGCAGAGTTGGAAACCCAGTTACTATCTGGAACAAATGTGTGTATTTTGTTTTAGCTGTTAAAATTGTCCTGTCCTGTCAGAAGGAGTCCTGAGGTCTCTGGTTTTGTTTTCCTCAGAAATGCATCATATAAGCAAAGCATAAAACATATAGAGAAAATAAAAACGAATAAAAAGTAAAAAAAGGGTCGAACATTGAGCATGATTCCCCAGTGTGCCACATTTTTGGGAAATAGCTTGCACTGATGCACTGTGGATTTAATTTTCAAAGCAGCTGTATCTCTAAGGAAGCATCTGTAGATATCCTCTGCCTGAGAATTTTTGAAAACAGAGCCAAAGGAGAACAAAACAACAAACTTAAATTCTGTACATTTACATTGTAATACTTTTCTCTAGCTTCAGGTGCCATATGGTTTACAAGTCAGAGCTCATTAAGGCTTGTATTAATTTAGCACTTTGGCATTTAATTTGTGCTAATTTAGACTGGGGAAATGGTTAAATGTTATCATTCTTTTTCTTTAAAATTTTGTTAAATTTAATTGTGAAGAAGTCTTCTAAGTTTACTGAGTTTCCTAGAAATCAGACCAGAAGCAAAAGCAGGAAAACTGGTTTAGATAAAACAGGAAAAACATCTTCCAACAATTAACAAAAATATCCCAGTATCCAAAAAGATATCCTAATATTTCTACTACTTGTAGTCTAACTGAACAACAGAACCAAAACATATAATATGCTTACTCCTTTACTATTTCTTTGTCTAAATTGGAACTCTTGGAAGAAAAAAAAAAATTTATGACTTTAGTTCCTCACAGAAACACCATTGAGATTCTGAGCCTTTAGAGATCTTTTTGCCACTGCTTATTAGAACTGGTCAGGCACTTGATAAATGTTCAAGAAGAAAACCAGAAATAGCAAAAAGTAACTGTCAGGGAAGTACAGCCATTTAGCTGTTGCTGTTTGTCAGTCTTTTCAAACCTTCCAGTTCAGCATTTCAAAATGCATTTCCAAATGGATTTTTGTCATGAACTAGAATGAAAAGGCAGGTTTTGGAAAAATCTATTAAAAGTTCAGAAATACATTTGCTGAAGGCATAATGAGTTTTCATTTGTGCCATACTTAAATCTTCTATGTATTTATACAGCATTGAATATTAATGCATTAGACTTTTATTAGAAGAAAAGTCAAAATGTAATCTAGGCTGTAGAATTAGCACAACAAATTTGACAATAATCAAGTAGAAAAAACCCATAATTATTCATTTGGAATCTTTCCAATAAAATATTTCATCAAGGTGATCAAAAAAAGCACTTCCATGTGATAAATCTTCAGTATTCAACTGTTCCTTCAAGAATATATCAAGTTGTAGAAGCATACAAGCAGCACTTAAGGATGAGAATATCTTGGCCTGTGGGAAACACCTTGCTTCATGTTATTGAAGCAACAGTGGAAAATTAATGTCTCTCTCAGCAGTAACCCAGTCTGCAATAGATGCTTTAAATGAAGAAGGAAGAGGGAGCATGTGCTGGGTACCATTCTGATTTCACTTTTGATTTATGACTCACTTCAACCTCTGTGCTGAAACCAACATACATGAAATCTATCACAACTGAAATGGACTTTTCTTGCTTTAAAACTAAGCTATAATTACACTATCTGAGCCTGATATTATAATTACAACAGTTCAATTCCCTTAGGAAAACCCTTTCATTTTAACTTCAAGATGAAGTTAAACAAAGTTAACTTCAGCAATGATCAACAAGTCAATGAGAGAGAACTGAAAGGAAATGTTAATGTCACAGGAGTGTGTAGGGGAGCATAAGGTTTATTCTGCTGTCAGTAATTAACTAAAAATTTTGCATGTTTATCAGTACCCAACCAGTAAATCTATTATTCAGGAACACTCAGTGAAGTCAGTAAATTAGAATTTTTAAGGCTTTTTCTTCAGCCTCAAAAATGTTGCAGTCATTCTAGTCATGAATGGTTGTTACAAGCCACCAAACATTGAGAAAGAAAGGTATATTTGCACAGTTGTTTGTGTGCTGATACATGTGCTTTCCAACGCAGATGAATGCAAGCCAGCTCAAGATCCAAAGTTGTAAGCAATTGTTAGAAAAACGCAGCCTGGTCAGCCAGGCTGCTTCTCCCCAGACATGTTGTGCTCATGGAGCCTGTAGACAATTTTTTCCCTCTGTCTTTTCTGGGAATAGGACATTGAAGAGGATTAGGGAATGGGGAGGAGAAATCAGAGCACTCCAACCCTTATTTGCTCTTTCATATTTTTCTTAAGGGTGTGTCTCTTAGAGGAATATCCAAGAAGTGGGAAAATTGTACAATACTTTGTGTAAATTGTGCACATGCTCCCCATGTGCATGGAACAGCCTGAAAGAAGTTGTTCCTCTCTACCAGCAGAGGCAATATAGCTGTATCTTGCCATTAGACAAATTGTGACTCTAAATGTAGCCCATATTGGACTGTTTTGGAAATTTTAACAGATGTGGACATTGAAAAAAAATGCTACGTGCAGGGACCAATACCCATAAGGTGTAACAAGTTTAAACTACTTAACTTTAAGGAATAACACTAATTTTCATAATTGAGAAAAGGCTTAAGATTTGTAGCCACCTTAGTAGAGCACGTGAAATCAGTGTGATGTTAAGTGCATGTGGACTGAGAAATGCAATGTTCATTTTCTTCCTAGGTGATTGCAACACTAACAGCAGGGGTAGCTTTCTCACCTCCGGTGGCTCCTAGTAGTCACACGGAGTCTGCACAGAGCTGTAATGTCAAGCCTCTCCACATATTCAAAGTTATCTATGTATTGAACTCATGCCAGCAGAAGAAAAGAGCCGACACAAAGACAGCTGAAAACCAGGTTTGATTCCACTTCTCCAGGCAGTGCTTCTGTCATACCACAAGGAGTAGAATAAGATTAATGCCATTACCACCACTGTAAGTGATCTTCAGCCGAGCTACTACAATGAAAAAAACAACTGTTCTGTCAAGAAATTGAACACCTAAAATGGTATTTCAAGTTTTCCTCGGTTCTGCTAATAGTAATGAAATTTAAGACATGTTAATATTGCTTAATATAATTTTAAAAAAATAAATTTGTATAATCAAGCGCCATATTTCCATGGCATTAGATTCTCTGTCTATGCTTTTATCACTAACAATAACATTTCACTCCCATAGAAAATGGAAATGAAAAGTTTGAAAGACCGTGTCATTTTCATGTTATTTTTTCAATTTTTTGAAGCTGAACATAGGAACATATCTGTTTATGGGCAATAAACATATTGACTTTCCTTCAGGCTACGCCAATTCTATAATCAGGTGACTCTTTCACATATTTCTTACTTCTTGTTAGTCTAACAGGGACAGCATTGTTTCTTTTAATACAGTTTTAATACAGTAAATTACTTTAATACATGACAATAAAATGTTTCTTTAATATAAATTTTTGTGCTGATCTATGTCTCAATATTTATTTCTCTCTCAAATTTCTCTCCATAAAGAAATATATTACCTCTTTGACCTTTACTGTTGTTCAGGTTTTTATTTTGTTTTCTGTGCATTTACTTCTGACATTTGTTCTGCTTGGTACCTTTGCTGTTCTTTCTGTTTTCTTTGTTCCCTTTCTCTCCCCTCTGTATGTGTATGGTTTTAGTGATCTGGAAAAATGCTCATCTGCAATATTCTTAAAGCTTACCCTGATGCTGTGATTCCTCTTACTTTAAGAGTTTAAAAGTTTTTAGGAAGGGTTTGCATATTTATTTTTTAAATATTTTTTCATATCTCTCTTTGCCATGTTGCTATTAACAGCTGTCCTCCTGTCTCCTTGGATCACAACTCATCTTGTTTTGTTGGGGGTCTTTTGACCTTGCTACGTAGCTGCTTTGAGTTGCTTCCCATATCTCACTTAGCTCTTCCAATTAATTCTGAACTTTCTTTTCATCATATTGAATTCTAAAAATACCGTTCTGTAATTTCACTGCCTTGGATAAAAAATATTAATTTTTTGAAATTATGGTGTGTTAAGGGCATAGGATGATAAACTGTTGTTCTAGATAGAAAGTTAGTATCATAGTAAAATAATGTTAGACAATGGATGATGTGTTTGTACATACATGATGACCTTCCTATTACCTTCCTGTAGAGGTCTGGGAAACTAGGTAGGAACATTTGTGGTCACATAGAGGAGTTATACCAAGTTATACCAAGTATATCCAAACCCTAAACCAAAAACTGTGAGGCTCGGTAAGCAATGCTCCCTAGGGTTTTTCCATTCCTGGGTCCTGACTGTGTATCAGCCAGATTATGCAAAATAAAATGTGCTGACTTACATTAGATAAGGATCATACACCACTGTGTGAATAGAACTGGCTGTAACAGAGAGAAAACTGTGCAGGGGCAAAAGCTCTCCCTGTGCCTTTGCCAGTGATTGAGATTATCCTAGAGTGAACCAGTTTCCTTCAGGTTCAGGAAGACTTATTCCAGTTTAAGTAATGTTATTACACTACCAAAAGTATTTTTATCGCTTATGCAAACTGTTTCATTCCCTAGCATACTCTTTTTAGGCACCCAAGGCCTTTCTGCACATTTTCCATCATTATTTTAAAGGGGATTTACTCCTTCTTAAAGAATAGAGCAAAATTCTTGGTATTATAAAAGCCCTGGACATTGAAGTCTTATATTTATCCTTGGGCTTACTAGAGATGGCAGGGAGGTTGAGAACATCTCTATCCTACCCATGATTCAAACCTGATCTATGGGGATTGCCTTTTCTTTTTGAGAGAGAGATAATTCAGTCTGCAGAATTGAGCTTGACAGAAAACTTTTTGTCAATTATGTATGAAGCTTTGAGATATAGTATTCTCTCAACTAGGGAGCTGGATAAGAACTGCAAAATTCGATTGCTTTAAGGATGTTTAAGGCCTCAAAATTGGACTGGATTCTTTTCTACTGAAAGCCTGAAACTTCATCCAACAACACAGCTCGACTCACCTCTGTATTACAAATTATTTACTATGGTAAAAGTAAATACTTCTATTTTCCTGAAAGACCAGGGATCAAGTACTCTGCTTACTTTTGGAGTTATAACCACTTCTTCCAGCAGGATGTTGATTATTTGGGGGAGTTTTTTCCAACTGTTGATTTTACTATCAGACATCTTGTGCAGAACATGTTAGCAATCAGTCAAGTTTTTAGTTCACAGTCTTAAGGCATCTATCCCTAGTGTGAATACAATCATGCAATTTTTTTTCATCAGCCATCACTCCCAAGTTCTTCTCCTTAGGCCTGCTCCCAGTCACTCCTCTGCCCAACCTGTTGGTGTTCCTGGGATTGCCACAACCCAGGTGCAGGACCTTGCACTTCATTTTGTTGAACTTCATGAGGTTTGCATGGGCCCACCTCTCCAGCCTGTCCAGGTCCCTCTGGATGGCAGTCAAAGACATGGTAGAAATGGAAGCAAAATAAGGATTCTTTGATATGAGTTTTTCAGAGCCCATGCATTCCTGTGTTCCTGCTGTAGCAGCTGTGCAGGGACTGCACTTTCTTACATTAACTTTTATTGAAATAAAGAATAGATGGTTCTTCACATTGTTTTCCACCTCAGTAGTATTATAAGAATAAAATGGAAACTAAATAGCCACGTCTATTTTGGATAAAAATTCTAGAAGAACTAACTCCTCTCTGTCTACAATCAAAGTGGTGGGAAAAGTACAGCAAAACAAAGGTCATGAAAATCCCTATGTTTTCAGCTTCCAAATCAGTCATGGAGAGTAGTCATAAACAGCAGATTGAAGTAAATTACTAACAAAAAGCAAGTTAAACTCTGACCTTTCATACAAAATTTTCCTAACACGCAAGGACTCCATCTGAGTCAGGAGGTACAGTCCAAGGATATGCTTTGTAGTCTTGTCTTCTTTAATTACTGCAGTGTCAGTTCAATGGTTCTGTGAATAAAGAAAGCTTTTTGCTTTTTTCTTTTTTCTCAAGCTAACTAGCATATCATCTTCCTTGGCCTGTTTACCCTCAGCAGAGAAAAACATTTTGGAGACTTCAGGCATGAAGTGCATGACATTTTGATGCTTTGATCTGACTGCTGTACACACAAGTGGTTAGGGCAGAAGTAAAATGTCTGGAGTGTTCTAACAAAACAATGTCTGTTGTGCCCGAAAAAATGTGTGTTTATGTTTAGATGATTATATGCTGGCATATGTGCATTTTGTCTTCAATATATATTGTCTTTCTTTCATTTTTCATATCTTGCATATATTTTGGGTCACTATCTATGAATTCACATCCCCTTATGAGATCCATTGCCCCTCTCAGTTTTTCACTGGCCTAAGTTTTAAAATTTATATATGAACTTTTAAAGCAACTCAGGACTAGTTCATGAACTCTAGATTTCACCACTGCCAATTTATTCTTTTTATACAACTTCTGCAGGTTTGTCCCCTGACACATTGTTTAAACAGAATCCAGCATGAAAGCTTCTGTGTAGGAAGTCAACAATAAAGAGAGAAAGGATAAGATTATTTTAGTCTATTGTACACTAATGGAGAGAAAGCAGTGAGTGATATTCACCCCTCCACACGCACCCCGGTGCCTCTGCCTGCAGCCTGGAAGTTCACAGTTTAAGGTCTTCTAAAAACTGTAAAAGGTGTAGCATCTAAGAAGATTACAGTCATGGTACATTAGCAGTTTTTCAGCTGTATTAGCCAAAATTTGGTACGTGGTCAGTATGAAGTTCACAAATCGACTTCAAGCTGTTTTATACATGTTTAAGATTAGAAAGAGGTAAAAGATAAAGCCTTAGATTAAATCCTAGTGTGCAAATCAGAATAATCTATTAAATAGTTAATGATGATCTAAGGCCTTCAGCATTAGCAGCTTATTCCTCTTTAGCTAAAACTCAGCTCCCATGTCTGAAATAAGTAGCAGGCTTCTATAACATTATGCTTGGTCACTAAACAGACACCTTGTGCAATGCATTTAGTATCTATTAAGAATATTGTCAGCATCATAAACAATCATTAAATAATATATGTAGGTGATTATATTTGTGAAGAATTTAACACAAAGCTTGTATCTAAGCCCACACAGTTTATCACAATGTGATACTTTTTATTAGAAAATATTTTGAATTGAGACTAATTCTCAAACAACATCAGAGTGGATGCTCTAGCCCTTTATATATGTGTTAAATTTAAATATAAAAGTTAAGTAAAATTAAAATATTATAACCCTAGCCAAAGTAAGATAGAATTAGAATTGTATGAATAAAGAATAATAAGAATTCTTTAGCTGTTTATAGGCATATTCTACAATTAAAAGAGCAAAATGTTGTTTTCCATCTGAAATACAATGATCATGTGCAAAGCTGAAGAAAAGAGCTTATGCTGGTTCACTCAAAGTAACCAAACATTGCCAACTTAAGGAACTAGCTTAATTGCCTCCTTTAAATTTGGCAAAGTTGCATGGCAATTACCTCAGCAGAGCATTTTGCACTTATCTGTTGTTTTCCACTTAATAAACATTTACCTGTTGATTATGTTTTCTTTTTCTTGCTCCTAAGATGGTAAATCTAATACCCTAAAATGGGCAGGCATGTGTCTCACAGTCAACACTATTATTTACAGGATTTTGTGAAAGTATAAAGCAGAGATGTTCAGTTTTCTTTAGTAATGAGAGGTTTATTCTGGGAGTTTTTGATAGCTTTGTTTTACCTTCCGACATGAGATCCATTAAGATGTCACAGCTGCAGCTGGGTGCTTATCATGTCTTTCACTTCACTTTGTGTTTTGGGGAGGGCGAGGATATTGGATGTGATGCACTCCCAGGGTATGGGATGAGTTTATTATTATTGGCACATGCATGGAAGACATTTCATTCATTCATTGCTTGATCTTCAGCCTTTTGAGGTCACTAGAAAAACTTCTATTGACTCAAGTGGTGCTGGATCAAGCTCTCAGAGAGCTGATAAATGTTATCTGGTTCTTGTCCACAGTGAAAAAAGGAAAGCCAGTGTGAGCTACAAAAACACCTACTTTTGTCTGCAAAGAAAATGTCTACTTCCAACTTGTTTAAAGCAGGAAAAAGTTCAACAACCAACAATAATTACAGAATAATAATAAAGAAATCCTTTTTCAAAACTGCATTTTTTTCCTGGCTTCTCTTCTAGATGTTTCCCACTGAATTTTTTTTGCTGCCTCTTTTTGTCACTTGCCAGGCTCTTCAGCTAACTTCCAGGCTCCTAAAAATATCATTCAGTATTTTTTCCACCATTCACAAAAGAATATACTCACCATCCACATTGGCCCTTCTTCACAGATTTTTTTTTTTTGGTCTTGTCTACTTCTACTGCTAATTTTGTATTAAATTATCTGTTCTTTCCCTGTCAGTGCCCACATCAGGTCTCAGAAGTGAAATGTCTTTGGAACACTGACTTTTTCAAATAATTTTGTAAGTGACTTAAAAATCCAGCAACTTCCACACCCTACTATATCATTTTCCCAAGCTGTTACCAGATATAATAGTCAGCATTCTTTTTTTTAGTAATCTGACAAAAAGGAGGTGTCCAGAAGCTGAGAAATGCTGAGAACAGATTCCTTCTTGTCTTACTAAAATAAATAAGGTTTTGGTTCTCTGGTTATGTATCAGATTTATCACTGTAAATATTAGCTATGATAGTGGATTAGCATGTCTACTCTTATTACACTTTAGTCTATAATAAAACATTCTTATGTCTTCTGTTTAGTCTAAATTTCCCATGAAAACTTGAGCTGTACTCTTAACCTGATGGACTTTTTCCAGTCTGCAAGGGTTGTTTGTCTTTCAGTATTTACTGGAATATTTTAATGAATATTAGAAACCTGTAACTTGAGGTTACTGTACATAACAAGTGAATCCACACTCTTTAGCTGCAGCGTCCTAGGAATTAATTTGGTATGCACAGATAACTGGCCCCAAGTTAACCTGGAGAATGGTTAAGAGATAACTCAGTGCCATTAACTTTGGGTTCTTGCAGCCATGGGCCATTTGCTCCTAAAGAAAAACAGCAAGATTTAAAAGCAAACAATTACAAGATCAGCATGAAAATCCTATTAAATCTCACAGCATGTAAAGATTATATGGAGATTACCAAGGTGCATATTATAATTTTCCGTGAACATGCACACACAAACACACAGAGGCAGGCATATATGTTCGTTTTGAAGGACTTTTCTTCTACACTAGGAAAAAAAGGAAGAACAGGAAAATCTCCTGCATCACTATCTGTAATGTTCTGTGCTACTTGCCATCACAAAATGGCAACTGGGCTGCACACTGAGCTAGTTTACCTAAATTTGGATGCACCATTAGCAAACAGAAGTGTATCACAGTGAGTCCAATTGCTCAAATATTGTGCTGTTGTGGTGCTGGAACATTTCACATTCATTGATTATTCTGTCTTCAGCAAGTATTACCATCTGCACATCGTTGCCTAGCTACAGAAAAATTAAGTTTATGCTGAGTACCAGATGTGTACCATGGCCCATGCAAGAATCCTGATTCCTAAAGGATCAATAGTGAGAAGCTGTCAGATCATATTGCTGTTCCCTTTCAGTCTTGATGGACAGGCTTTCCTTTCCATTTTTAAAACCAAGGTACAGGGATACAGAAGTAGAGGGGTGGGAAATTGCACGTTTGGGCTCCCAGTTTAGATATAAATTTACATATAATCTTGGGGATTCAAACCAGATGACACAAGTTATGTTGAGTATGATAGGAAATTGGATGGGTCTCAATTAGCTAGCCTTCATACTTCACTGATAGCCATTCTCTGACAGGTTCTATAAACAGAAAATAGTTTAGTGTTAAGACATTCACAAGTGGAGCAGACTTAAATTTTTCTCCTACATTATCTTTTTAAGTTAAAGTGCAGAGAATTTCCTACAGAAGAAACATCATTCTTGTCTAGTTAGCAGTTTGTTATGAGAACAGGAATGTAGACCTGCCTGTAGATGCAGCAGCAAGAAATTTTTTCCTTCACTGAGATTTGATATTTTAAGATATTTTTACACTGGGTTAGTGTTTATGAAATGGAAGAAATGACAATGTTCAAAAGTTTTTTGCACAGTTCTAAATGCATATCTCCATCCTGATCTTCACAGGATGCTCTTGTTAAAGGGAATCAGCCAAAAGCATCAATATTTTGTGATTGATGCAACTAAGACAGACAAGAAACCATCAAACTGATTTGCACTAGCAGAAGCTGGACACAGATATCCAGAATGTAACAGCTAACATGTTTATCTTCTGTTTAACATTCTCCAGAGTGTGTGAGTATTCTTGTACTTATGCAGCTTTCTTTTTATATATCAGCATTCATAAACTTCTTTGGAAAGCAGATAAGAAGGAAGATCATGATAAGCCCTGCTTTGGGTATTAGTGATAGAAATCAGTCATGCTGCCAATATAAAGGTATTTAGAGCCTGTGTACCAGTGCAATGCTTGTGTTTTCTTCCTCCAAGAAACAGCTGCATGCAGCCTCAGATTAATGGAAACGTGAAAACAACAATCTTTAATTTTATGCAGCTAATATTTCAGAAAATATCAAAGCAGTTGATACAGTATTGAATGAACTGGAGAGTGCAATCTGAGTTACTTTTATCTTTCTATACACAGGAGAAATTACCAAAACTATAGTCTACTTTAAGATAAGTCTCTTCCCAAAATTATTCAAGAGTACAATATGTAACCATCTTATGAAACTCTGTTTGTTGTCCCTGGACATGAAATGAATTTCAAGAATGTAGACAGAATTAATTTATTTTTAACTGTTACCATGATTACAGGTCTAGCTGCACAGCTATTGTCCTTTTGGTCTCTGTAAGTGCATCCACTGAGGTACCAATTTTTAGGCTTTTACCAGAACTAACCTAGAAATTATCTTAAACAGGGATCATGATATCTACTGTTCTTACTAATATGCAGAGGCTTGTGAGCATCCATGAACACAATGATCAGTAAACTTTTTGTAACCAAACACTATTTGTTTAAATAAGGAAAGAACGCAGAAAAAAATGACTTTAAAGAAGGAGGTAATACACAAGACTCTTTAAATTAATGATTCTTTTGTAGTGATGTGAAGTGGAACAAAATTTTTGAAAAACATTTAAAAATCTTTGTGGGTGAGTCCCCATATTTCTATTTAGTTTTAATCTTCTTGAGAAAAAGGGAAATGCCTTTAAATTTCAATAGTACTCTTGTGTCCACTGTTCTCCCACAGCAAGTGGGACAAAAGGTGGGTGGGTGAAGGGATGAATGGATGGATGGATGGATGGATGGATAGAACTTAAAATTATGAACACTAAGAAATCAACTTTGTTTGAATAAATCGATTTGCTTGAAGACTGGCTTACCTCATCACCATTGAAGTGTTATATTCTGTTATCTTCTATACATCTCAAATTAAACCACCTCAGCTTATTTTTTTCACATTTGTTTAAAGTGTACACTTAATTCTATATCATCTGTATCCTTGATTATATGTTATGTTCTTGTCTTGGTTTTGGAGACAAAACTTCAGAAGGAAACACTCCGGAATGGGTGTCTCCTCCAAAGGGAAAAGGGCCTCCCCTTTTCCTCCACCAATAAGACAAGTGGGTCACAGCAAGTGAAAGTGGAAAAAACAAACTGTTTATTAACACACAAACAAACCAGGGTAGAACAGGTTTAAAAAAACCCTCAAAATACAACAAATTCCCAGAGAGGGAACAGACACCCGGGCTCGGACCAGCCAGGGCTGCCCCCGCAGGCCCCCCGGACCAGCGAGGAGGGAAGGGAGGCAGTGAGGCAAGGGGAAGGAAAGGGAAAAAAGAACAAGAAAAAAAACCCAACAGAACTTTTTCCCAGCTAGCTGGAACACAAAAAAACCCCAAAGATCAACACAGCGCTCCCGGCGCACTCCCTCCCGAGCCCTGCTGAGCCCCCGAAGCCCTGAGCCCTTGGGGCTGAGCCGTTGAACTGACCTGCACCCTGGTCCCGTGGCTCCAGCCCTGCCCCCCGGGTCCATCCTAAAGGCACAGCGTCCTCGGGCATTGAGTGGACAGTTAAGGAATAAAGCGGCGTCATAACGTCACCCCAGGACAATTCCTCAATATATGTTAACCAGATCTCAAAACAGTGGGGGGGTTTTGTTCAGGAAAGGTGGTAGCCAGTGAAATTTTCAGAGTATGGTGTATATTATTCCTAGAAAAATCTTTACCACTCTTTGAGAATATCTTAATGCCATGTTTTAGAAAATATGGGTAGAAGTTGATGCTAGTGCACTCACTTCAAAGGGCTATGGATTTTTATTTAGATTCCCTGATCCTCTAAGGACTTAGGTATGTGCTTAGCTGTCTCCCTCATAACCATGGACTTTCAAGTATGTGGGACTACAACACAGATATATTTAAGTGTGGGATTTTTTGTGTCTCTAGTTGGGCCTTGTTTTTAATCTGATCCAGGACAGAAACTTTGGTCTATTATTATATAATAGTATGAAAGGACTGCTCAGAAGCATGCAAACAAATAATGAAATGTTATTTGATTAAATAAATTTCCACGTCTTTTGATTTTTGTCATGCTTAGCAATTAGGTTATCAAAGCTATTTACTTACCAGCAAAGATTTGTTTCTTCATGACCTGTTTTATCCTCTTCTATGACTTGAAAAAGAATTCATAATACTGAATTACCTTAGACTGTGATGTTCAAAAGAGCAGGATTAGGGTTTAACTACAACATTGAGCAGGAAGAGAAGCTGGGCTGAGAAATATAGTGTATTACATGAAAATATCAACAGTACAAAAGCAAAGAGAAGGGAATCAGAGAATCATAGACTCGTTTAGATTAGAAAAAACCCTTTAAGATCATAAAGTCCAACCATTAACCCAGCACTGCCAAGTCCACCAGTAACCCGTGTTCCCAAAAGCCACATCTACATATCTTTCAATTAGCTCCAGGGATGGTGACTGCACTACCTCCCCTTTACAGCCTGTTCCAATGCTTGACAATCTTTCTGTGAAGAAATGTTTCCTAATACAAGATCTAAACCTCCCCTGGATAAACTTGAGACCTTTTTCTCTTTTCCTACCACTTGTTACCTGGGAGAAAAGACCAACCTTCACCTTGCTACAGTTCCCTGTCAGGCAGTTGCAGAGAGCAATAAGGTGTCCTTATTCTCCAGGTTGAACAACCCAAACTCCCTCAGCCACTCCAAATATAACTTGTGCTCCAGACCCTTCACCAGTCCCATTGCCCTTCTCTGGACACGCTCCAGCACCTCAATGTCCTTCTTGTAGTGAGGGGCTCAAAACTGGACACAGAATTCAAGGTGTGGTCTCACCAGTGCTGAACACAAGGGTAAAATCCCTTCCCATCTCCTGTTGACCACACTGTTGCTGATACTGGCCAGGATGCCATTGGCCTTCTTGGCCACCTGGCCACAGCCGGCTCATGTTCAGCTGCCTGTTGACCAACACCCCCAGCCAACACCTCCTTTTCCAATGGGCAGCTTTCCAGCCAGTCTTTACCCAGACTGTAGCATTTCATGGGGTTGTTGTGACCCAAGTGCACAACTCAGGTACGGGGCCTTATAGAATCCCATCCC
Organism: Corvus kubaryi; assembly: GCF_017639235.1. NCBI lineage: Eukaryota > Metazoa > Chordata > Aves > Passeriformes > Corvidae > Corvus > Corvus kubaryi. The sequence continues at coordinate 1,347,452 of NW_024582056.1, read as the reverse complement.
ACTGGCCTCAGCTCAGGGACCTGGCCTGTCCAGCATCCTCTGTAGCTTTCCCACTCTCCAGCAGAACAACACTCCCACCCAAGTTGGTGTTGCCTGTTGCTGGAGATGTACTCAATCCCCTCATCCAGATCATTAATAAAGTTATTAAACAGGACTGTCCCCAGTACTGAGTCCTGGGGATCTTCACTTATGACCAGCCTCCAGGTGGATTTAACTCCATTTACACTGCTCTCTGGGCACAGATATCAATTCCTTTTTGTTTATCCAGGGGAGAGATGATGAATCAACCATGTATGGAGCTGAATATGAGGGAAAATATCTTTTGTGTATTTTGAATTTTCTGAACAAATCCACAGAAATCAGGAGGCAGTTGCATAGACCATTGGACAGTGTGTGTTATCTGCTCCCACTGTACCCATCAAAGAGAGTGACTTTTATTGTTGAGATCATGGATTTTCAGCTTCAGTCTCATAGTTTAATCCCCTGAAGCCTTCCACTGCTGAGCGTTGGTATCAATCATCAATCATGTTGATAGCTATTAAAATCATAGTACCTTAAAGACTGTGGCATAATAGATGCTTCTTTCTAAAGCTCGCTCTGGATTCTCTTGTTGAGAAGACACACACATCCCCCACAACAGAGAGAGAGAGAGAGCAGTTAAAAAGGACTGAGTCTCTAACTGTCCTTTATGTATGAGAAAGAAAAGCAGAATGGGAGGCATTTACAGAATTTCACCCCTACTCAGTATTCAGCACTTTGAGGAAAGAATTTGCACCAGAATTCAATGGACAATTAGATACAAGTTAATGGAAGAAGTTACTGACTCATATTTATGGCAATTAAATGACACGAATCTGACACACAGTGGCTATTATGGATGGAAAAAGTTTCTTCTGTGATTCTATGATTCATTCTTTTAGCATATTTGCAGACTAGGAAATGACAGATTTGCTTGTTCTTATCCCCCTAGAATTTCTACTCAACATTTTAATAATTAGGCTGTGGGTAAAAGGTGAGTGAATGTCATCCTTACTGAAAATAGGAGGACCCAAGGGAGGCAACTAAAGGCAAAGTTTCAACTGCAATGGAAGGAACCTGGACTGAACTCATCACAAATTTGTAACTATTTGGGATGAGGCTACTCTCGATTTCTGTCATTAAAGCAAAGTAAAAACACATGAGCTAATAAACACATTTTGTACGGTTTAGTTGTTATACAAATTTCTGTACAGGTAAGTGTATCCATGAACTGACTAAGCTTGTAGAAATGATTCAAAAGTGACACCAAAAGCAGAGAGAAGCAAGAGGAGACTTAGTCCATCTTACTTTGCTCTTCCTCTTGTTAGAGCTAGCCAAGTTCACATCTATTCCCCAGTCATATACAGTTACAGGAATTGCTTTCATCCAGTCATCCACTTCGGCAGTGCAGGATCTCTTAATTGTAATCATAAGAAAATTAAGTCTTCCTGACTGATTCTTTAGGCCACCTTCTCCACAAAAACAATAAAACAAAGGGCAGTACTCATTTCTGAATATGGATAGATCAGTGCTTTGCAAATTACCACTGAAAGTTTTACCACTTTATAGAATCTTTTAGGATACTGTAAGTTTCTTGAGATGCTTACTGATCAAAAACCTTCATATATAATATATACTCTTTTTTTGTAATTGTGAAATATTTTGAAAGAAGGCTCTCTAGTAGCTGCACTTGGTTATTTTCTTTAGCATTCTCACAGATGTCTGATCAAAATGTCCAAATGTTTCTGGAATTTTCACATCATGTAATGCCTCACAAATTTTTCAGTGGTAGTTAGTCCTTGCACAAATTCTGCTTCATAGAATTGGACCGACACCAGTCAGTGTCTGCAGAATCCAAATATATTTATTTAAAAATCAGTCAATTTTTTTGTGCAAGAGATATGTGCAATGGCCATAGAATTTTCAAACTAGCCTGTAGATCTTAAAGGATTAATAAAATTTCTATAAAGATTTGAAAATATTTGAAGTATTTATCTTGTCACTAGTTTCTGTAGTAACAATTTCTGTAAGGAAAGCTTTTGGCAGCCCCTAAATTTTTATAGGATCAAAGTTATCCTATCTATTTAAAGTATTAGCATGTATTTTTTGTGGGGGTCTTTTGCAGGTGAGTGGGTGGTGGTTGCATTTGTCCCTTTCTGGACTGGATTAAATCTGTTTTAAACCTGAATTACATGGGGGGTTTTGGTTTTTGTTTTTTTCTTTCCTAGTTAGAGCTACTTTTGGAATTGATGCTGCTTGCTTAGATGACTCTGAAGCTTAGAAAATACCTAAATATAAAATAGATGCATGAGTGCATCTTGGGAAGGTGGTATTATGGATGGAGAGCTGTCATCGCATCCTTCACAATTACATTATCATGTGCTCCTGTGGTGTACACCTGTGGCTTGTTGGCAAGGCATTTAATTCTAAGGACTATTGAACACCATGCATTTTCATAGGGAATCAGTGCAAAGTTATTTAACACAGGTGTTTCTGTAATTGTGATACATTGGGAGATTCACAGTGCTCAGTAGCCTTCAAAATTACACCCTCCACCTGCGTGGTGAAGTAGTCTAACAATACCTCACTGATGCTGCTAATAAGCCGTGTTGTGTTCAAGTTAGGCATCTGGGTGTTTCTATGCTGAACCGCGGTTCAAGCATGCTGCAATGAAATACCTAAAGTATTTTAATATTAATGTTATATCCAACTATTTGTTCTCTTAAAGGCCCAGTACCTAGATGAGACTTTTTGGGTTTTTTTACCAGGATGTTACCAATCCTCCTGGCTGTGGACTTCAAGAAGCCAAGCCAATATTACCGTATTCAAGAAGTATTGTATCATGAAACATTGGGGTGACTTTGGTTCTTTAAAAGATTAAATATTTTGACATGTATGTAATTTAAGATTATAAAAATATCAGCAGTGCTGATTTTATTTATGGGGTTTTTTGTTTGGTTGGGTTTTTTAAAATAAAGGTAAGTGTCTTTCCACTTCTGCAAAATATTTATATTTGAAAACAGGAATTCTAACCAGAGCCTCAACTTCATAAAGGGGAAAACAAGTGCTTCCCCTGAGATCCACCAGGGACTGCAGAGTGACTAGTTCAGCTGGCAAGCAGAACCTGTGAAAAACAGGATCCTGATGCAGAAGATGATGCTATACCTCACTTCTGTGTAACATGCTAAATTCTAGTATCCACATTTGGAAACATACCTTCCCTCCAGCTTTTCCTTGTCTTGGTTGCTTAGCTTTTTGCTAGGTATTAACAATGAAAGGGGCAGCCTGAACTATGAGTGACAGTATATACCACTCACTCTGGCAATTGATTTTTGTCACTTGCCGACTTCGGGGTGGGGGAAGCCATGCAGACAATCAATGTGATTGGTAGAGCAAGCTTTGTTTATTAGCAATGCAGAGGCACTTATATAGTATTGAATAAAAGCTTATCAGTTCTTTAATTAGTTTAAACTTACAAAGGCACATTCTTACTTCTATAATTGGGTTAGATAAAAGACTACATTTATGTTTTGTTTTGAGAGATCAAAAATCTTCCTCCCTTCTCATGGTCAGTATATCTTATCAGCACAGGACTGTACCTCCTTAAAACTCCCTTTTTGTTCTCAGGCTTGTTTCTCACACAGGCATTTCTCATGGAGGCTTTTTCTCATGCAGGCCTTTGCTTGCAGGCCTTTGCTTTGTACAGTTCTGTTATTGATTTGTTTTTATCAATAATCCATGTCCCTGATCCTCTAATCATTTTGCAACAGTCACTCTTCACAGTATCTGAATGGATTTTGGAGGAAGCAGTGAAACTGACACCTGATAACCCAATTGTATGTACAATCACAGAGATGCTAAGCTTTTCGAAGGGAAGCTTGCATGCATTTCCTTTTTAGCTTTTGTTGTTGGTTTTTGATTTTGGGGTTTGGATTCTTTCCTTAGACTTATTCTTAGAAACAGCCAAGTGAAGTATACCCAAAACTTTCACCAGAAGTTGAAACATTGGAGGTTTGGCAAAGTTCTGTTTTGCTAAGCAGGAGGCCATGAGAAATGTCCAGCAGTTATAAGAAGTGGTGCTAAGATGACTTGTTCTAGTTTTACTCCTGCTTCACAATTGTGCAACTATTGATTTCCCTGTAGCTAAATCTGTAGCTAAATTAAATTAGCTGAAATTTAAATTTAAAAAAAAAAAAACTACTATCAAGAGCTAAAATTTCAAAGAATTGCAGAGAATCTGGTCCAATGTGAGAGCTTATATTTCAAGAACTATCACAGCAAACATGGCAGAAGGCCAGTGTGGATCAGCAAGGAACTCCTGATTGAGCTTAACTACATAAAGGAAGAACACAGAAGCTGGAAGCAGGGATAGGGTAGCAATACAGAAGCATTGCTCAAGCATGCAGAGATGGAGCTAGGAAAGCCAAAGCTCAGCTGGAACTGGAACTTGTGAGGGATGTGAAAGACAACCAGAAAGGCTTCTACAAGCACACTGGCACCAAAGGAAGTTGAAAAAAGTGTGGGACTACTTCTCAGTGGAGATGGAATGATAGTGACAAATGATATGGAGAGAGACAAGGTAATTATTTTATTACCTCATTTTTTTCACTGGTTATCTTTGCCCATGTGCCTCTTAGATCCTCAGGTCTGTTAAGTCCATGGGAGAAAACATTACCAACAACAGAGGTAAGATCAAGTGAAGATGCAGTTAAGCCATATGGACAAACAGAAGGTCAAGGGGACAGACAAAATGCACACAAGGGTGCTGTGGGAGTCTTTGTTAGGCTACTAATAATTTGGAAAAGGGAAATAATACCACCATGTTGAAGATGGGGAAGAAGGAGGATCTTCATGACTACAGGCTTGTCAGCCTCACCTCATGTCCTGGGAGATCCTCTGGAACAAACTGGATGCTTATAGAGTGTACCTCCCATACATTTCTGGACAACAGTAGCATGAAGAAAGGCTGGAGGATGGGGGTACCATTCAAGGGACCACACAAACAGAGAAAGGGGATGACAAGAGCTGAACGAAGTTCAACTTTGGTAAACATAGACTTCTGCACCTAGGATGGACTAAACTCATGCAGGACTATGATCTTGATGTTGTCTGGCTAGAATGCAGCTTCGCAGAATGCAGGACCTGGGTTTCTACAAGGAAAAACAGTTGAACTGGAGGAGTCAGCAGTGCACCCTTGCAGCAATGAAGGCCATCCACATGCTTGGCTGGATTAGCAATGGAACAGCCAACAATTCAAGCAGTGGATTTTATGCCCCACTCTTGTGAGATCAAATATGAAGTACTGAATTCAGGCTGGGGATTTTCAATACAAAACATTGAGTTACCACTGGGACAACACAGAAAGATGAAGCCAGGCTGCTCTCAGAAGTGCACAGTCGAAGCAGGAGAGGCAATGGATGCAAGCTGGAACATGGGGAAATTCTTACTAGAAACATTTTCATCTGGTCAATCAATATAGACCAGGTGCCTCAAGAATCTGTGGGGTTTCTTGGAGATGCTTAAATTCAGTTGGACACTACCCTGAGCAACCTGATTAGAGTGTTTTCACATCAGCCTTGGGTGAAAAGAGGTTGGACGGTCTCTGGAGATCCTTTCCAACCTATGTTTTACTATGATTCTGTAGAAACACTTAAGAGAAATTTTATATTTTGTGGAAAACAGTGGTGGTGGGAATTGTGATCATTGTAACAAGGATGTAGATTTACTTTAATTCTGTCATAAAAATTGTTCTACTCTATATTTTACAGTTAAGAGAAAATAGATCATGATTCTCTTGAGCAGAATGCATTGCTTTAACACCTAGATCCCTAGATAGCATAAAATCTTTATGACATTAAGCTCTGCTAAGCTCTTTCAGAATGCTGACCATCTAGAAGCTAGTGCCTGAATAGAATACATTTTTTCAAATACCCAGTGTGATTTTTTAAATAAGGCTTTCCCATATACATTATTAACAGAATACTAAGAAATTTTAAAAATAGAAGAAAAAAAAAAAGACTGTACATTATTCTAGTCTTAAATGATGTTTTACTAAAAAAAATTTACAAGCAGCAGCCATAGCAAGGAAGTAGGGTGACAAAAGAATCTAAAATACAGAGCGATAGCCGAAAGTGTTAAACTAAACAATAAAAAAAAAAAAAAAAATAAACCTAAACCAATGCCAAACACTTCCTAGGCCTTCTGGGGCAGAAAGAGAAAAAGCCAAGGAGTGCACTTTTCATGGGAATGAAAATTATTACAGAGCATTTTTTTAGATATATAAGCATAGTCCTCTAAGATCAGAATTAAACTTGATGTAGTTCAGCTGAAGGCCCTAAAGCTGCGTCAAGGAGCAATGAGTACATTCTTAAGTACACCATCCAGTTATTACTTTTCTAATTTGTTCATTCTGTTAAAAAAAGAAACAATCCTGACTCCTGAGCCTCCTCTAGTGTTCTAAAAATAAAAGAAAGTCATGTATACTCAAATCAAAAAAAGTACAGCAAGTACAGAAGCATTGATGAATCTTGCCAAGGAGTTACTCTTTAGTCTATACCTTTCTCTTCTTCTTCTTAATTTTCATGCTGCAAAATGAAAATTTCCAATTGGGTTCATATCCCCATGCTTCTCTGTGGTTTTAACTGGTAAAAAATGTAATAGCTCAGCACTGCTTTTTTCACAAATACTAGTAATAGTGTTTGAATATACAAGAAGCAAATAAGCAGATCCCCCATTCCATATTTCTGTCTTGGCAGTTAGCTAGTTATATTTATCTTGCTCATGCTCAGTCATCAGAATTAAAGAAACCATTTGTTAAGATAGTTAATACATTTACCTGAGTACTGAATAATCTATCCAACTTTGTTAAGTTCCTTAAAAGCATACCACACTCCAATATTTCTTTCATATTTCATTATATACCTCATCAGTGTTTTGAATATTTCTTTTCCAGTAAGTTGTGTGTGCAGTTACAACAGTATTGAATCAATACATCTTTTTATCACCATACACTCTTAGTGCCAATTTTAATTCTGTCTTTTTTTTTTTTAATGTTTTACTTCAGTATAAAGCAGTGAGATATTTTTAAGTCTACATTAAGCTATAGACATGTGTATATATATATATATATATATGTAATTTATAAGGAATTGACATGATAATTATGTTCCTTGCATGCTCACTTTCAGTCTCCATGACAAAAGACAGAAAATATAAGGGACTATGTTTCTCAGAAAATAAGGAACATTCATAGATTGCCAAGTATCCTATATGGTTCTATGTCATTTGAATGAGGACTTATTTAAAAGCCATCAAAATTATTAAAACTACTTTTTTTTAATATTCTTTAATTTCCATTTTCTACACCACAACAGATATCCGCTTGGACTCTTATATAAAAATTTAAATATAACATTTTACTCATCTAGGCACAGAGGAAGGAAATATAATTCTGCCTTAATTTGAATCTAGAAGAAATTAAGCCCCTCCCCAAATCCCAAATCCAACTAAGAAATAACATAATTATAGAGCTATTCTCCTTGCTGTACAGTGGGGAAATCAATATGAATACTACTGAAGACTTTTCAGCCGAACTAAAGCAGCAGTAACACCATGTAACGTGTAATTAAACAATCATAGTTTCATGTTTCTCATGGCAAAGCTACAATTTATCAAAGCAAGAATTTGGAGGAGTTTAAGTTCTTTCTCTTCTGATATGAAACAAAATGTTTACTTTTAATCTATGTCCATGTAAAAAGTGATTCCCCAAAGTCGTAGTTAGCAAGAAATAACAAGTATAACTTTTTTTTTTTTTTTTTTTTTTCCCCAGGGAAAGAAGGGCGGAAGAAGCATTATCAACTGCTACTTTGATATGAAAAGGCATCTGAACTGAAAATAATTCATGGCTAATGAAATGTATACTCAAGGTCAGAGTAAGGCTGTCTTTAGAGTTTTAACTATGATGAATTTACTCTTCATCTCCTCCCAAAAGTCAAAAACAGTCTTACATTACCTTGAAGTAGCAGTGGGGTTAGCTTTAAAATACTGTTCTGTCTGAATTTTAGGCCAGGTGGCCAAAAAGATAATATGAAAACTTTAGGAAAGAATTTCCTACTCCTTCATGCTTTCTGAGCTGATATATTGTCTCTGCCTTAAAAGATGACAGGTTAAACAGGAACAATACTGGGAAAAAAAAAAAAAAGAAAAGTAGAGACGATATTTTTATGCAACACAGTGTCATATCAGAAAGTAGGTTCAGGTTCCCAACCTTAAATCCTGATATATCTGAGGACGTGTGAGACTTATACCTCAAGAAAGAGTCTCAGACCCGTGACAGAGCCATGATACCTTGCACCTCCCTCAGAGAGAAGTTGGGGTGACTAAGAAATGTCAAGCAGTTTCAGAGTCATAGCCTGTCTCATTTATAAATTTAAAATGGGTGTTCTCATTGAATGTCTAATGTTTTCCAAAATCTACTGGAATTTTTAAGTATACCTTATAAATTTTTAAGCATTGTGTAAAACTTTCCATGGCATCTGGAAAATAAAGAACCAGCATTTGTTCGAGATATTAAGCTAGCAATTTTCCATCAGAACAAATTCATCAAACTTTTTATGAGGCAAGGAAATAAGTCTTCTGTGATAGCTCTCAGCAAATTCAGATACAAAGCTGATGTTTAGTATAAGTATGGCTATTGATTAAAAACAGATTTTCACATTTGTGTTTCTCTTTTAGGTCAAAAATGGCTTGCAAATATATTACCAGGTTTTCTTTCCAGGATAAAGTTTATTATTTGTTGCATTGTGTAATATAATGTCATTCATTTCAGTGAGTGATAGGTGGCTTATTTTTAATGTTTTGAGGCATAATGAAATATTTAATACTAGAACAAGAAATAGGAATAATGAGTGTCAAACTGTATATTTGCAGCATGAAATTTATGGAAGTTTGGACACCTAACAGTAATAATCAGTTTGACAACACTGGGTAATCCAAACAGATGCACTGGTCAAGGTATGCAAATCAAGAGAAATGGATCTGAGCAAATTATTCTGCCTGTAGTGTTGTTTCCTTGTTATAAAATAAACAGAGTAATGACCTAATACATGTGGTAGCACATTTCTTGATGTACCTGAGAACTGAAAATGGAAAAATAACCCACAGCTCTTATCAGAGTCAATGATATGAAAAAGATTGGTTGACTTATTACATCTTGGTAGATAACGATAAATTCTGTAACAACTGTGAACTGCCTTCTGCAAGCTTGTGATCACCCACATTACTCCAACTTTTTAACAGTGGAATACAGAGCAAAGACAGTCCATCTGTTTCCACAGCTATTTCCCTTGCCTATTACAGTGAACACAAATCATTAAAGTCAAGTTTTTCTGAGAACTTTCAATGTCTTCATTCCATTTCCCCACTCTCTTCCTTGCTTCTCCTTTGTCACTTGCTGGGAAATTGCATATTTTCTGAGGTTGTTTTCCTAGAACGTCTGTATTTAGGAGAGCAAAAATGGGAACAATATACATTTGGAGCAATGAAGCCCATCTTTATTGCTGGGAAGGTAAAAGTGAGGAAAGGCACGAGCATGCTTTGCTCTGATATGTTTATGGCAACTACGCCCTACTCTGCAGTGTGGGTATATGCCCCACTAAAAGAACTCAGGGAAACACAGTCAGAGGGATACTGCATTGGAAGGAAGGGCTAAGGAATAATCTACTCCAGGCAAAATATTTTCAGGTAAATATCAACAGAAAAGTTAAAATAGAATAGGTCATTTCAACGGAAAAGGACCTACAATGATCATCTAGTCCTTTGCATATTGCAGCAGCTACAACCACTCCATTCAAAATGAGACCAAGTCATTTTAAAGAGAGTATGTAGGAAAAGAGGGGGCATTTTCATTTGTTTAGGTCTCAGCAGAAAATGCACTTGGTTTCCAGTTGTCTAAAATATGTCTCATCAGTGCTTACCTCCAGTTTGGAAAATCAGTAGTAGACACCCGCTACAACATCTCCTTTGTTTTCCATTCCCCTAATCCTCACACAAAGTTTCAGTGGAAATAAATTTCATATCATCCACTGTAGTAATGGATGCTGATGACTTCAGCTTCCTCATAAGATCTCAGCAGATAGGGTTATTATAGCTGGACAAGATGGGTAATAATGCTTTTCATTTCAGGTGATATGCTGGTCTGAGGCAGTGGAGCATGCGTTAGCCTTTTGCATTTGACAAAGAAAGGAAGTTATGTTATATTATCTAACTACATTTTCTGTAACTATGAGATCCTGTCACCTGCAGAGACACATGCTATTTGCACTGTCTTAAAATGCTATCCAAACTTCGGGCTTTTCATAGTGGAGATGACAGATTATTAAAAAATTAGATTTTACCAATTTTCTTGTATGTGAACTGAAAGAAAGGTGCCATCCTCACATTGCCCAGTTACAGGAAAGGTCATCTGAAGTTTGTGTCTGGTGTTTGAGTAGTGCTTGGCATTCTTTTCTTACCCCCTCTCTGCTCTATAAATCATTGCACACAGAAAGGTCAGGAAGAGAGGAGGTAAGATACCAGCTAAATAAGGAGCAAAAGATTCCCCTCCTTCTGGAAATCATCAGAGCAGAAAGGGTATTTCTAGAATCCTTTTGAGACAGGAAAGAAGACCTGAGATAGTTAAAATATTTGGACTACACACTGCACAATTCAATTGCTGGAATCAGCTCATATCCTTGAATAAATAAAGGCATTAGTTTTGTGTAAAGCTGTCCAAAGCAAGAGAATAGTTACAGCTGATATTTTTTTCTTTTAATCTGCTCTTACTTACAGCCTGTGTTTTTCCCTTCCCTCACCCTTTTGCTTGATCTGACCTAACTTTTACTTGTGTTCTTGAACATGGGAAAGGACAGAGAAGAATTGAAAAAAGGACAGTTGTTGCCATGTTCTTCACCTGACACAATAATTTTAAATCAGATATTTTTAGACTTGTACCTTCTTCCAAAAGATTCAGCCAAAATTAACCTCTAAATTTTATATCACATAACAACAGGATGCCTTCAGGGAAAAAAAGTGACAAAGATTTTCCTTTGTTTGTCTCCTTGCTAATTTGGGTTGGCTATTTCAAATTAGTGAAAATTTTGCCAAATAATGTTGTTGGACAGTTTGGAGCAGAAGCTGATGCCAAACTCAGGATGATTTCATTGAAGCTATGAGCTTGAAACATTTTGCTCATACAAGCTGGGCAGCTTCCTATAGATATTTTTAGATTTGTGGGGAATCTGCCTGATTTCCTGACCTTTTGCAGACATTTCTATTGTTCTATGAATAATATCAAAGTGGTCAAACATGAACAACTTTCAGGAAGTTATTATGTCTGTGCTTATTTGAAAAAAAGAATGAACTACCTTACATCCACAGCCTTTTTACAGTGACTTTTATGGGCAATCTAACTCATATCTTACAAATACCAATGTAACCTTGACTAGATATTCATAAGATTGAGTACAGGGACTTGGAATTCTTGATCATTCCATTCATGGTTTTATACCTTTTTGCCATGAAGTGTCCTTAGTCCTGCTCAAAGAATTCACATGGTGAAGGAAGGAAAACCTTTTTAATATGGATAGAATGTGTCTGATAGCAAGTAAGATTGGAAGTATTAAAAGATATTTCTCTGTTCACATCACTATGAAACTTCCCTATCCTATTGTTTTGGAAAAAAAATATGAAACATTTGTGAGGGGTGTGGACCTGGTGAGAAGTCCCACAATGACTTCCTTTTATTTGCAAATATGGTAGATGACTTTTTTTTCATCAGCACAGGTTATCATATTGATAAAATAATATGAGTATTTATTAAACCCCATTTTTATTTAACTTCAACAAAATACTTACTGTTACTTCAAAATATAAATAGCCTGTGAGAGTCCAAATTCGGAACCTGTCACATTGAGTGCTGAGTAAATGTGCAATGTGAACAAATGTGTAGAAGGGAACACTTAAAATAGAGAAAACAAATGTTTCCAATAGAAAATTTTAAGACTTTCTTTCCTGAACAAGTCTTGTAGAGGTGCTCACACAGAACTTGCCCAATTGTGAATGTTCTTTCAGAGACCATGCATGCAAATTAAGTATTTTGAATGTATACATGTATAGATTGGTAAAATATGTTAAGGTGTGTTCTAGATAAGAATAGGCACAGATGAGCAGAGATTTCAGAAGATTTAATTAACTTTGTAATTTATCCTCCTGGCCTTTCTCCTTAGAAGAACTTCCTGAAAGAACAGCAAAGAGTTGTAAACAAACAAGGTTTCATTAGGACATAAGCTGGAATAATTGAATTCTTACACTGACAAAAATCTAAACGTGTAGATGAGGGAGAGCAGAAAATTTGAAAAAGAAAACTGGGAAGCCACTCTTTTCCTTAGTGCTTTCTTTTTCCAAGTCAAGTTCTTACTTTCAGATTTAATATGCTAAAATTCTCAGATTACAACAAACCTTCTCAGTCCTATCTACTCCCAGAAAAAAGCTCTTTTCATCCCCTCCAAGCTGCAGCTCTGATCCCTTTGCCAAGGTTCTTCTCTATAGGTACCAGGCTCCTAGGTCCCAGATGAGATTTTTTTCCTGCTCAATACCTCTCAAAGCTGGAAGGTCCTCTCCCAGAGGGGCATTTGTCTTCCCTCTCCTCCTCAGCAGCATCACTGCTTCCCTCCAGGGGCATCTAACAATACTCTGTTGATAACAATCTGAGAATAGAGAAATAAATCCACTAACAGGTTGCACTGTAGACATGAACATATTTAGAAAAATATTTCCTTAATTTCTTCTGGAACATAAACTCAAAAAATAATAAAATTATCACAGTTTACATTTTCTTAGACAGGCAACCCTTTCTGAAAGGTGTGTGAAACCCAAACTCAAATGATGTGTCCCTTGTGAAAAGTCTTATTTAACAGGCTGAGAAAAAGTTAACTACCCATTCTGCAGAACATGCTTAGAATATCATGATAAAAATAGTTTTGACACTGCTGTTTATGCTATGTGTCAGTTGAGGAAGAATTCTTGTTCTGTAACAATGTTCAGACAAAGGAACAAATATACTATACTTCCTTTCAGGCATCTCCTTCTTCCTTTTAAGCAAGAAAGTTGCACAGGCACTGAAGTAGTCTCAATAATGTTCTGGGGATGTTCTCTTTGTTTGTTTCACTGGCAAGAAATTATTTAGCTGCCAAGATACACTGCAGAATATAAGGCAGTGCAAAAATTCTGGAGGAGAACAGATGCTAGTGCTGTGGGACAAGTAGAGCAATTATCAGATACTCAGCTAAATGCTTCAGGTTATATTAAACAGCCATTTAGAAAAAAACAAAAAGAAGAAAAGGCAAATTATAGTCCCTATATTTTGACTGGAAAGATTAGAAGCAGATAAGCACAAAAGTTGGAAGACTTGCATTTCCTATGTTCAACATTGTTTTTAATTTCTCTCCTCTTATATCTGTAAAATATGAAAAAATAGTAAACCTAATCCTTTCCATCAGCTAAGTGTGTGTGGCTGAATATCCTGGGGGAAAGTGGATGCAACAATTAGGCAACTCATTTTAACCTTCTAAGCTAAGACAATTTATGCAAATCCCTTGCCTGAAATGAATTTTCAAGGCTGACTATTTAAAGATTAGTAGTAGTTTAAAAATGAAAGATCTGGCATAACTTTTGTTGCACAGAGCACATGAATGATGATATGAGTAAAGACAGGGGAAATTGAGAGCGTTCAAAGATGTTTGAAAACAAACAGATGAAACAACAACTTGAAAGGATGGGAAGTGTATTTTGGTGGGTATTACTTAAGATTTCCTGGGGTTTTTTTGGTTTTTTGTATTTTGTACAGTGCAGTGTCTTACTCTTCCTGTGCTGCAGATGACAGAACACAAAACCAGCTCAGAAGTATGGCACAGCTCACAGCTGTGAGTTGACTTGAAACTCTAAGCTTCAAAAGGGCTAAGACTGAATCAATCAATCGATCATCCCCCTCTGGTTTCTTTGCACACTCACGTGTCTTACACCAAATAAAGATCTAGTGTGGGAGAAAATGTTATCTTTTCCATTTTATTATCTCATTTGCTGTGGTCATACAGGTAAAGAATTATTCACTACCAACCTCCTACACTTTTGCATGTTGAAAGGACACTTGTGTTAATGTACATGTGCTTGAGCAGACCAGATTTCCTCTCTGTGGTTGTCTCATGTCAGGGCTCCTCCAAGAACAACTTTGTCAAATGAGTGGATAATTAAGCAAAAACAGTGGCATTGTTTATACAGATCAGCAGTATTTTCTTATATATTTTATAGGGGAATTCAACTAACTTCACCTTCAGAGCAATTTGAAAATCATTGGGGTTCATAGTAGGCTCCCTTCAAACACAATGGAATTACAGTTACAGAAATTTTGAAAACTGAATTTCATTTTGTGATCTTTTTCATTTATTTACTTTAAAAATATAATCTTGAAACTCTAGGAAACTTTGTTTGGTTTAGTTTTGGTTTTGTATTTTAAAATAGAGAATGACTTCTATTCATGCTTCTTCTGTTTGATCTCCTAGTTTAACTCCCTGTAGCAAAAAAAAAAAGAAAAAAAAATCCAAAATCTATAGTGCTCCCATGGGAAACAAAAGCTTGAAAAGAAGCAGCAACATGCTGGTAATAAAAAAATTTCAAAGGACCATATTTCAAGCTGTGGGAGTGCAAGGAACATCATTTCTTATACAAAATGCACATCATCTCTTGTGAATGGCAGCTCAGGAGACTGTGTATACTCCTCTCCTACTTCATAGGAATTATCTAGCAGATATAAATGAAGGCAGTTTTGATAACTAACTTAATAAAATTTCAAAGAGTAGGGGTGGGCTGCTCAAGCTGACATTTTAAGATTTCATGAGGGAGGGTGATGGGTGAAAGAAGGAGGAATGTCAGTTTTGCTACAGACAGAAACTTAATTTCTTTAGTTTGGATGAATTCCAAGCAGAGTTACAGCATTTTTACAATCCTTCTATTTCTTACACAAAGCAAACAGTTTGCTTCTGTTTACTTAAGCACACTGAGATGAAAAATCCAGAGGCTTGCAAGACCACAGCTGTCTGCTCTTCAAATACTGGTGCAACACTTTGATGAAGGGTAGTGTTGTTTGCTTTCTGTGCATTGCAGGTTAAAATGAAGCAGGTTGTAAGCAGGACATAATTTCTCTAGGGATGGTGCTTCCTGGTTGAATTAAAAGAAAAATAAAAATTCATACTTCATTTAATTTATTTTTCCCATATCCCAAATACTTTGAAATTAAGTCTAAATGAGGCTTGAGTCCAGAGACCTTTACATCAGGCAATATGATTCTTCAAAATTATAAGTAATTAAGAGTAAATTTATGGCAGATTAAGGTCTTTTATAATTTCCCTTCTTCATATATTTTAAAGGCCTGGTGCTCTGAATCACTACTTTCATCGCTTTTTATCATCCAAGTGTGTAGTCCTGACATAGATGGTCTTGATTCATGCCACCCTTTCCAGTGTCTTCATTAAGACTACTTGACCAATTAAGAGCTGATTACATGAATAGGGCTTGCTATACCATCTTGTGTCATTCACCTTCCTTTTTCTTCCTTACGCACTCTTTGTTTTCCCTATCCACACGAAATTCTGTCTCAGTCAGCATAGGAAGGTTCTCAGCAGAGTTCTTTGCAGCACTGTTTATTCACCTCTGCAGCCTAGGCTATGATGAGGTGTAAGGAAGAGCTCTTTTACTATGAGGGTTATGAGACACTGACACAGGTTGCCCAGCAAGTGATGGATGTCCCGTTTTTGGAAGATGTCAAGGACAGGTTGGACGGGACACTGAGAAACTTGATCTAATGAAAGTGTCTCTGCTCACGGGGTGGGGGGGGGGGGGGGGAGGGGGCTTTGGAACCAGATGGTCTTTAAGGTCCCTTCCAACCAAAACCATTTTGATTATATGTTTCTATTTGATTTGTGCAGCTCAGGACCTGAGCAAGGGCCATCTTAAATGAGACTGGCCTGTCATTTGCATAGAATAAATTACTTAATCTCTGAAAAAATTAGGTGAAGACAGACCAGCCTTTCCAAACTAGACCATGCTTGTGATCTTACATAAATCTTTTGTATGCCCAGGTGAACAAAAGACAGCTTGAGGTATAGATGTAACTATGTAGCTCCAACAAACCTTGTTAACTTGGCACCCAAAAAACAGACCTAATTTTTCATGGTTCTGTGGGATTCTCTGGAAAAACCTTAATGTCAACAGGACTGTGCATAGCCCATACTTATCCTTTTCTCAGCTGAGCTGCTCTGGACATTTTAAATCTCAAAGCTTTGTGTTTATAGCTATTTTTGGTGTAAGATGAGTGGAGGTAACAGATGGGGTAAAGTTTGTAATAGTGGAGTTTGGAAGCACCATCATTATTTAGTGGTTTGTATAACACATGCACCTTTCATCTTTAACTTTTGAGAAATCCCAGTATCAAAGATATATACCTAAATATGTACTAACCTACATAATATTGTCATATTTATTGGTCCTATAATTCAAGAAAGGTGCCTGTGATAAACAAAATCCCATAAATAAGAAGTTATGTAAAAAATACTGCACTTAGTTCTTTGTATGATTCATCAACAATTAATTTTTTGTTAGGGAATGTTGATTCTGAGCCAGTCATCTGTACACTTAGGGAGACTACATAAATTTGTGCTAGTTGTAGGAGTTGTATTTTCAGAGAATATGTACATTCAAGTTCAGTGACTATGCTTGTCTTCACACTAAAGGAAGAGAAAAAGTAAATCGAAGTATAGATTCAGCAGTCTCCTCAGGAAGTCTGTTACTGATGTCCTCAGAACACGTGTTACTGATGTCTCTTTTTTGTACACTGGCAGGTGTGAAGGACATGTTGTGGAGCTTACTTGTAGAACAGTATTTACACCTAAAACTGCTGGGTAGACTGGATTGATGTGAAGAGAAAGACTTTCTGTGCTCTTCTAATATCATTATCTCTTTGATTAGGTTATAATGCAAATATTATCAAAGACTCACAGCTTATCTGTACTATTGACATTCCCAATGCTGACATTCTCAGGTCAATATACTAAAATTATAATACACTTCCTGTGTGTCAAGAATAAAATTACCCTGCTTTCTATACATAAAAAAAAAAAGGTACAAAAAATAACTTCAAAAAAGCAGTATTTGAAAGTCCTTAGATAACAGGTATCCTCACACACCTGCAGAAAATTGGAGAAACTAAGTACCTTGTATTAGAGAAAGAAGTCTGTGGATATCTTTGAGACTTTTGGAAGGGAGGAGGAATGCAAAGGGAAAAAAATAATTATTTGGTGTGGGGAAGTTTGGGATACTTTCTTAATATGTGTTTTCCAACACATATAAGGCATACTGCTTCTGAAGTAGTTCTTTTTCAGTATATGAGATGGGCGACTATGTAGATGAGGAAAGGACTGGCTGTTGTTTACCTTGTGTTAGGGGCATCTGGTCTGTCCCTTTTGGCACTAGGTCCCACAGCCAGGGAAGCAAATTGCACTCATGGGGTACATTCAGTACAGGGTTATGGCCCTACTGCCAACATACTGATAAGGTGCAGGGCTCTTCAGTGATTCATCAGGGCCTCAGGTGTACCAGTGGGTTCTGCATCCTTCATCCTCCCAGGGTTTTGGGTTCCAAAGTGCTCAAGGCCAACTCTGATTTAATGCAGCTGTGGAATCTTGGATCCAGATTGCTGGGAAAGATGTGGATGTCAGAGTTTTGAATGAAACAAGGCTCTGGCCTCCCTTTGTTTGTAGCAGGGTTGAAGGTTTCTCACCCAAGCTACATTGTTGGTGTATCTGTGCCTGATCATGTGCCCTGTTCATTCTGAGCCTGACCCATAGACTTGACTTTCCAACTTGACCTCAGATCTCCTTTGTCACCATGGGGATATCTAGTGTTCTGGACACTTGACTGATTACCATCCCCTGTTGTGCTTTGCTATTCTCATTCAGTTACTGTGGGACTGCCTGTGTTAGTGAGGGCACAGCCCGGCCAGTTCTGTTGTCTCAACTCCCAGTTCTCCTTCCCATCTGCAGAAGAACCATCCTTGCTTCTCCCTAACAGCACTCTAAGACAGCCCAGTCAAATTATTTACGTTTTCAATATTTCCTTTTTTCTTATTTTTCTCAACAAACAAGCTGTCCTTTTTACTCTTTGATCAACTGGTTTTGCATATTTTTCACCCTTATATGCTCTTAGACTCTTAGTCTTTGGTTTCAGACATTGACCCCAGTAAACCTGTGCTTTCCTGTTTTTGACATCTTCCACCCAGAAGCAGTCACAGAATCAGAGAATGGTTTGGGTTGGAAGAGACCTTAAAGACCATATAGTTCCAACTGTGCTGCCACAGGCAGGGTTACCTTTAGCTACATCAGGCTGCTCAGAGTCCCATCCAACCTGGCCTTGAAGACTTCCAGGGATGGGGCATTCATAGCTCCTCTGGGCAACCTGTGTCAGTGCCTCACCACCCTTGCAGTAAAGAATTTCTTCCTAATACCTAATATATACCTGAAATTCCTTTTCATCATGCATAATGTGTTGTATTTTCCCACATTCATTTTATTTGCTTAGCCTGAAGTTGGTTACATGAACTTCTTTCCCATTTTTTGGGGTTTGCAGTGCCCAGCAGTTTTTCACATTTCTATCACACTCCTTGGATTCGGGACTGAAGGTGGCCCTCTGCACATATACTTGCTTAAGAAATGTTTTCAACATAGCTTCCAACATGTATTTAGAGTGAGGTTTGTGACACATAAGATGGGTTGAAAATCTACTGTATCTGTGCTCAAACTGTAGTGATCAACCATAGAAAATTCTACTGTCATCTGATTACTTAGTGGTGCTCTTTCCAGTAGATACCGAGGCCACTTCTGTGTAACATTTTTTTAGTTAATGAGGAGATGGTGCAATACATTACACTCCACACATTTCCAGACAGTACCAAACTGGCTAATCATCAAAGGGCTGAGCTGAAACGAGGATATAAGTAAGGTGGAAAAACGGGCTGACAGGAAGCTCATGAATTTCAAATGGAATTGCCAAGATCTCCACTTGGGCAGAATCAACCCCATGGACCAGCACAGATTATGCTTCATTCTGATTATTCTAGCAGTGTGCAATTTTTAGCAAAATATTGATTGTAGTAATATGTGCATAGATGAGCATCTGTGATATTCCATTGCAACACAGAGTATTGTATCTAAATCATTATGTGTTAAAATTTGAGCTAATAAATATTTATGCACTTTTGTAATTTGTAGTCTTCCAGTTTATAACTTTAATAATAACAACCTTACAAAAAAAGTGGGTTTTTTTTTTTCAGTCTGAAGCCAGTAGCTTCTTAATTGCTGAGTACTTTCAGCAGGATAGTACTTAAGCAGAATTATGGCAGTGCATATATTGGATTATGTGTAGTTCAATACCATTGCTTAACAGATGTCTGATTTAATTATAGGCACCTCATACACATTTTCATTGGTGCCATGAACCTACCTCTATGGTCTCAGCATTTCTAAGCAACATTGCAGCCGACAAATGCAGTAGAACCACATAAAAGACCAGTTTTCTTCTGCACTCTCCTTTCCTTTCTCCTTCCAGCTCCAGAAAGCAGTAGCACAATAACATGCTTTCCCTGTCAGCTAGCCATATGTCCATCCTTGTAACCACACTCCAAAATGTTTTTTGTTGTATGATTAAAGGAAGGTCGTGTTTCATTGGAACAGTGGCTGCATTTCACTATTGGATGAGTTGTTGGTAAAATATTTAATTTCAGCTAAGGCACTACATAGATGAAGCGCTCAGTGAGAACATAATAATTTTTTCTTTTTTAAGTCTTCAAGATGCTGTACATCCAGGAGTGAACTGAGTTGTCAGTGTAGTTCTGTGATCAGGGCACTAAGGCATGAATGGAGAAGCTGAGGAACTGTGCTTTCTGTTCTACCTTGAAAAAGGGATGTCAGTGTCTCAGGTTCTCCATTTGTGAAATGAACACCATATGCTCTCCTTTCTCCAAAATAGACTCAGATATTAATGGAGAAATGTAATATGTTCTTTAAAAAAAGTTCAAGTTAACTGGTAACAGAATATTTCAGTATCCATTTTTCTGAGGTATACTTCAGTACCTATTCTCCTACTTCAGACATAATATTCAATATTCCAAAATGCTTCAGGAAAAGGAGAACAGAGGGATGTGTTTCTGTAGGTATCAAGTTTAAGCATGAGAGAACTACTGAGAGTTATCAGTACCACAGAAAAAGCAACTATTCATTACTCAGAAAAAATCCCACAGTGATACTGCAAAGATGGTAGAGGCTGAGAGGGAGAAAGCAAATCCTTTAAAGTCCATTTTATTCAGTTCTGCTGCATAAGCAGATTGAGAGCCTCAGCAGTATGTAAATCAGAGTGTTTTACAGAAAGAGCAGAAAGAAAAAAATAAAGCAGAATAAATATCAGGAAATGTAGCATTTGCTAGTATTAACTAGTATTTATTACCTTTATATTATTTGGAACAAAGAATTGTGAAGCCCAGAATTTGGGTGGCATGAGAATATGGCTGGTTCTTTTCCCTCTCTTCCTGTATCTTCTTATTTACTCCTTTTTGTACCCATAGAATCATAGAATCATAGAATATCCTGAGTTGGAAGGGACCCACAAGGATTATCAAGTAGCCGGCACGGAAGAGGTGTTTTAATTGGATAAAGTGACTGCAGCATGAGATAATCAAAGGCTAAAGTGCAGTATGGTGCCTTGTGTGAGGATTTCAAAGGGGCTGTCACCACCTAAAGTCAATATGGACTGTGGTGCACAGGTATTGGAAAATAAAATGCTAATGCTGCAGTCTGCAGCTCTACACTGTCAGCCTGATTTTTGGTGGTGTTGGATTCTCAGAAGGCATCACCACTTCAACCACTTTCAGCTAGAGTGAATGGAAACTACATGTAGCTGAAAAACCAAATGACACAAAAGCAGGCAATTTAAAAATGAAATGACAGAGAGTCAAGTAAAGGCGTTTACTCTGTCATATCTGCCACAAACTCTCTTTGTGAGTCAGGAAAGTTAACACAGATTCCCTGTTAAAAAAACCTCAAAAAACCAAAACCACACAAATACTTTCGCTGCTGTTTCTCTTCCATTATATGTCCACATGAATGTGAGCTCTTCCAGTCCAAGACTATCTTATGTGGCCATCCAAGGTGCTATAAATGAAATCTTTAATTTTTTTTTAAAGCACGTTTGCACATCAATCAAGAAAACCCACAACTCTTTAGTCACTTTACCAGCACTTATAACACAGCACCGATGAAAAGTGTTGCATACTTTGTAATTCTGAGGGAAGTTGCACCAAAATGAAGTATTTATTGGAAGTCAGACAAAGATATACGTTTAGCCAGAAGGATCAGGTAAAAGAGAGAGTAAAAGTTTGGAGAGGACAGAAGTAAAATGTTTCTTAGAACTTATCCCTAAATTACAAATGGACATGAGGATTTAGTCCTCTTTTACCTTAGTGCTCAATGGTTGCAGAAATGTGTTTATATGTTCATTTAGACCACTGGGTTAAAATAAAAATAATATCAAAATGTTATCTTGTGTCTGATACTAAGCAACCAAGAATTTGCTTAATTGAATTTGTAGGTCAGACCCTTCTTCCACTCAAGTCAATTCCCCATGGATCACACTGAAGTGGGGAAGGGAGCAGTGGGAAACTTTCACATTCAGAGTTATGTGGAGACGTTTTCACTCAGATTAAACTGGGACTCAAAAGCGGCTATTTATATGCATGAGATCAACACAAAGTGCATATTCTGCCTCAGGATTAAAGCATTTAGTTTTTCAAGAGGGAACAGTTCATTGATCAATGCTTTATGCCCACATTTCTCATTTTGATAGAGCTTTGCCCATGAACTCTCATTAGATGTCCTGATTCCAACTTAAAACTTAAATTTGATTTCAACACCAGCAGTAAGATGTCATGAAGGAAACAGATTGCTCCATATATTCATCTAAATACGGGTCAAAACTAGGTATATATCAACAGTATTTCATCATCAATAACATGTGCCACCAAGATGAATTGATGCTGAAGGCTGCAATTTCTAATCACTAATAATAATGTTTGCAATTAATTGTATGTACAGCTAAGTGTATCTCAGTTTATTTGCTAAGGCAATTTTGCTAAACCAAGTAATTTTAGTGCTAAATACAAACACTGGAAAAGTTGTGCCTGTTAACATGACTAGTATCACTTGTCTAATATATGGTCTCACAGTTAACCAATCTGATAATTTAATTTCATGCTACAACTGCTTTTCACTGAATATTTACTATAAAGCAGATTAAAAGATGGACATTAGAAGATTTCCACCAAATATATTTCCCTTTCCTGATCATCTGCTGCCACAGCAGTACAAACTGGCATTTTCCAGTAATTTAAAAAAAAAAATCAAAACCAAAACAAAAAAAAATAAAAACAACCAAATGTAGCGGGTTCGGTTTGTAACCAGGCAGAAACACCAATTTAGTGTAGTGGTTTGGTCCAAAATATTCATTACTGTTTATCTTCTGTGAGATAAGAATTAGGAGAAACACAAAGCAGGCACCAAACTTGAAAGAATATAAAGAAGTTTATTAACAGACCTAAAAGAGGAAAAAAAAAAATTATACCACACATTCAGAACTCTCCTCCTCCCCCCACCTTCCTCCCTTCTCCCACTGACAATGTGAAAAGACAACCCTTAAGATGTTCAGTCTGTTTACCACTTCCATAATAACCTTGTTCAGTCCATTTAGAAAGAGAAGTCTCTTCTTGCTCATGCTATGAGAACATTATCACAACGAGACAGCCGCCCACTTCCAAATATTGTTCAGTCCATTTAGGAAGAGGAGTCTCTCTGCCTGCGTGTGAGTCCCTTCCCCCGACTTGCAGCTTTTCCCGCAACTGCTTTCGAGGGTCCACTCTTGAAGGTTTTTGGGGTACAATTTAAAGGTCGAGCCGTTCAGAAACAAAAGTTCTCTTCACCCATCTCTGGGAGCATTTCATCTCTAAGAACAGAGGCCCTCCACCTTCCCTAGGAGCAAAGGGTCCTCCTCATCTTCATCTTTAGGACTATCTCTGGGAGCATCTCTAGGCACTGAGGTTTTCTCCTTTCCCGTGTGGAGCAAAAGTCGTCATTGCTTCCATCTCTCCCTGTCCAAACTTCTCATGAAACTACAGCTGCTTCAGCATCTGCCTATCTCAGCGCAGGTACTTTTGCTAACAAGCACGAGTTGAACACTCCACCCCCCATATCTTCATGAAATTACAACGGGATACTCTGATATATCATAGCTTTACAACAGACTTTCAGCTTTAAGCATCTCCTCTTTCTCTTCCCTCAGGTTTTCAGCTCTTTACAGCACTAAAAGGGTTAATCTCACCTCGGCCTTGCAGCTGTGTGGCTTATCCCTGTCGGTCACCCAACCTCTGCCGGACAGCGGTGCCGCTTTTGCTGAAATCTTGGCAACAGTGGAGAGGGGGGGGTTCTGAGCCACTCTGGCTGCCCACAGCCCTGCTGGGGGGGTCATCCTGGAGCCGTGGCCCGGCCCAGCCTGGCCCGAGCAGGGGCCGGGCCCACTGGGCCCTGCTCAGGCCCCGAAGCCACCTGTCCCAGCGCCGGAAACGAGAGAGAGCTGGGGGGGAGTTTGTCTATTCTTAAGTGTGGATCACAGAGGCGGTCACAACTTTAAGTGGCTTAAAGAATTGTCCATATTCAAACTGGCCAGCTGATAGGTTCTGTCAGTTCCCAGAGGAAGCTGTAAGCACCCCTTAGCAAGGACATCCCTTCCGGGACTATGCTTGCTAACCTATGACACCAAACAAGCAAAAAGAAACATGGAACTCATGGGCTGCAAAGTTCCAAAACAGCTAAAAGGTTTTTCATCAGACAACACTCAGTAATTTAATGGCAACTGTGTGGCTAAATTTTTATATCGGTCTGAATGCATTTCTTTCATTATATGCCCTTTTAACAAGTTCCTGCCAAATATGATGTGAATAAGTTGTAGAGCTATGGTTCAGGAACTAATTCACATTTATTATTTTGATGAGTTACAGTACATGTCATTTCACCCTTCAGAAGGTGTGCATTTAGGTTAGTTTCAGAGTACATGCTAGTCTAAATCCCAAGTCTCTCACTAATAAACACTAAAATATGCTTAAGGTACTCAATATGTATCTTTCTGCAGTTAGAGACTCCTTGCCATATTCTAAAAGTATTGGACCTGATAGCAGAATAATACTCTTAATTCTGCTGTGAGTCACTACTCTGTGCTGCAGCTGACCCATGAGCTGCTTCCGAGTTCTGTACCTGAGCGCCACAACATTTCATGGACACCAGCTCTGAAATCACCATGACTTAAGTTATTAATCTTGATTTGCTTTAATATAAAGCACAGAGTTAGAAATAAGCTACCTTTGAACAATTTTGTAGAAGGTTAAATAGTATAAATAGATCTGTATTTTTAGGACAACAGCACTACATCATCAGAAACAATTCTGACAAATAAAAAGCTATTAGTCTACCAAAACTGTAATGAGATCATGATTAATAAACACCTCTGAAAGGTCTGCATCAAAGTCAAGACTTTTCTGTGATAAATGTAAACATGCAGACCTTACTTTGCCAAAAGCTGTGTGTTCCAGTTATCCAGCTCTACTGATTGATTTGTTCATTAGACTAATAAATAATTTATCACCTTGAAGAGGACAATTCATTTCACAGATAGCATGAACAAGTAATTTTAAGCAGCCAAATCTTTAGAAGAATTAACGGTGTTAACAGTGCCATGAAGTCTGTTTCCAATGCAGAATTCAGAGCAGCATAAAAACAATGAAATTATTATAAAAAACAGGTAATTTCAGATAGCTTCCAAGCAATTGCCCATGGGAATTCACAGTGCAGGTTTATCAGAAATCTCCTGTGTCATATTATCTTTAGATCCTTTTGACTGTCCTGCTCTGGATATTATGATAAGGTATGAGCAACTTTCTCAACCATAGGCATAGAAATAAATTATAGTCTGTAATATACCCCATTTTCTAAATTAGGGACAAAGTTTGTAAGATTTACAGTATTGATTATTTTATTCTATGATTTTCTTTCCTAAGTGCCTATATGATTTTGCCTAGCAACACGTGATAGAAAAAAATCATATAGAAATCAGGCAGAGTGGATCATTTCTCCAAGAGTAGAAAATATCATTGCAAAAACTAAACTGTAACTCATTCCATAGAACTTCTTATGCATTGAAAGTTAAAAAAAGGTGGAGATAAGGACATTTGTATGATGGCAACACATTAGGGGATAAATTAGACACAATTACTGATCACACTTTCCCCTAACAGGAACACAAGGGATTATTATTATTATTATATCAGTTTTATAGCTTTTTTTAAAAACCTTTAAATGGATGTAATAGTCCCTTCGTTGAAGATGGAAAAAAGCCTACAAATAAGCATCTTTGTAATTAAATGTGTAATGTGTCTAAGAAAAAGGATTGTTCAACTTGGTTCATGAAATTTATAGCACCACAGTCTAAAGTCATTTAGCCAAGTTTTCTCCCTCAACAATTCACAAGAACAGAGATTTTTTTTTCCCTTTTTTTTTTACACTGTTTTATTTTATTTTCTCCAGCAATAAAAATGCACTGAAGCTTATGCACTCCACTGCAAGAGAGGAAAACGGGAGCATTTAGGGAATGAGCCGTTGTGTTTTATCCATAGTTAACGCTGTCCACGTTATTAATTGTTGTCTTCCCTGATGGGGGAGACGTTCAGATTTTTGCCAGGAATAAAAAGGAGGCGAATGGGACTTCATGTTTCTCAGTCTCCAGACAGGTGTTTGTTAATTCTTATCTAAGGAGTACAAGCCACTGGCATGGCCTAGACATAGCACAGAGCAGAGAATGCAGCAAGACAACTTACCAAGATCTCACAGCCTTTTTAAAGGTAAATTACCCAATGAAAACTTAAAATGCAAGGTATTTTTACTTTTTTACCAATGTCTAACAGGTTCCTAAATCACAGGAACTGCGGAATTCTTTATCCAATCATCCCAAACTACTTCTACTGCAGAATATGGAGTAGTAGAAGAGAAGAAGAAGAAGATCTGGAGAGCAACAACAATCCTCCATTTTGATGTTTTTTGCTTTTGTCTATTTACTCTGCAAATAGACCTAAAACCTCTAAATTTTTCACCCTGTGATAATCTTACATAGTATTCTACCACCTAATTCACACCATTGTAGATTCAAATTCTTCCCAGAGGCTAGGCAAACTTTCCCATGGACAAAGGCCAAAAACAGTGTTGTTCAGGGGGGTGAAACCCTTCAAAACAGGCAGAGAAATATTCTCTGCATTCTGGGTTCCCACACACAGTGAAAGTCCTTGTTTTCTTGGGAATTAGTATCTACAACAGCAAGTATATCACCAGTCTTGGAATACCAGCCTTGACCCAGAAGTCTAGTTCAAAATGACAAACCAGATACATTTTCTGACATCACTTACCCACTACTTTCCTGAATGTAACAGATATGTCCTTGAAGCAATGTCTCTATACAGCGCTATATTGTGTTCCACATTGCAACATCTGTGTCTGTAAGACTGTGATGATCAAAGATTTTGAGCCCCCTGATGTTTTTTGTCTTCTTTTTTTGCCCCTGAATCATGGATCTGGCTTGGGGAAGCAAGTGGTGGTGAATGCTGCTTTTTCTACTTTTTCTGTCTTTATCCTAGAATTTGATCTGCAGGTTCAAGTGCAGAGTATTCCTTTCCCTTGCTATAGTTGAAGCCGATGAGGTTGTTTTTGCATACTCAGGGGCAGGATGACTCAAAACTGGGATGCTTTATACAGAGTTGATACTGCCATTTATATGACTTCATCCAGAGAGACTCACAAAGCCAATGCCCCAAAAGAAGACACTGTAGCAGTATGATTTGCACAGGATACAGAATAATAATGTCAAGAGAAAGCTAGAGAAGCCAGGTGGTAATGCAGAAGCTGATAGTCTCCTTCAGATCCAATGGAAACTTCAGGGAACTAAATCCCTGCCTTTTGGTGCAGGGTTATGTAACTTGTATCTGGTGGAATTATTCCAGAAACTTTATAACACAAGGAACCATTTTTATCCAAAACTAAAGCTAAGACACTTCCTCCTCTCATGTATTTGCAGCAGCTTGGAAAAAAACAGAGACCACTGCTTCTTCCAGCAGGATCCATCTTTATTACACACTCTCCAGTATTTACATGTTTCCACTATGGGAAAGTTTAAGGAAAGTCTTGGGAATGTGAAGAAGGAAAGACAAAACAGGTACACCACCAAACACCTGGCAGGACAGAATTCTCTGCCCCTTATCAGCCATTCACTCAAACAATCCACCTCCCAGCATTCTGGAAGGTAAAAGAAAAACATTCACATATGGTGTTTATGGCTGGTCATTTCTCTGGTATGCATCTTTCCCAAGAGAACAGAAGGCTTTTATCAAAGTTAAGGTAAACGTGAGAAGTTGCTTTTCTACATAGTACTCTCAGCATGGCTGCCGCAGGCAGCTGCTTCTGCAGTATCCTTGTGAAAAATGTGGCCTCCTGGGTTGATGAATCCTATTTGCTTGCATGGGCCTTCGTCGACTCTATGAATGTCACTAGGCAGATATGGTGCACTAGGAGGGATAAGAAAAAGGAAAACACATTTAGTATTAATATTGAAAAAAACCCAGACATCTATTGTATGACAGTAAGTTGAATTTCCTCTGATGTGCTTTAATTATCTAAATATAAAAGTCAACATTCTTCCCATTTTGAAAAAAACATTTAATGAAACTGTGATTGCCAGGTGGGTGTCTTCCATAATGTTTTATTTCCATAGTTATTAGAGAGAGAGAGAGAGAGAGGGAGAAAAGGAGAGAACTTTATATCTGAGGGATGTGTCCATAGAATGAGCAGAACAAATTAAACTCTGAACAAAGGTTTCCTCCAAATAAGCCACAGTGCAAGCAGTAACCAACAAGAAATGGGATACAAGCTGATAAGAAGAAAGCTTGCATTGTTGATTTTTTTCCTTTGCCCCAGTTAGGTTAGGTAGATTCTATTCATCTGCTCACTTAAATAGGTATGAATGTGTTCTTTCTAAGGTATTCCTAAGAAGTTTTCAGTAAAAATGTTTCCATATCACTGCACTAAGAGGGTTTGGAGGTAGCTGACAGCTGCGAGTATATAAATTAAATGGAATATTATTGATGTATTTGAAAAAAAAACCAAAAACCAAGCCAACACATTTTTTCATCAAACTTTAGCTTTCCAAAATAGTTCAGTGGTGTAAAAACAACATTGTTTCATATTTTATAGCTCCAGATTTATGACAACATGACTGTTTGTAACTTTACAAAGTAAAATTATTTGCCTTTAGAGTGATCCACATATTGTGTTCACAGTATCTTATCTGCACAAAAAGTGTCTTAAAACTTGTCTCTCCATGAGCGATTAGGACTTTTTTAATGAGCTTGTGAACTTGTCCCTGAACCCAAATTGGCAGCTATCCATGACAAAATTATTATGGCCATCTCTGAGAACAGGAGAAACTGATAAATAAGGCCCTGATCCTAAAAGTGACAGTTGAGAAGCATGAAGTGCTTCTCTATTTGTGCTTTTTGGAAAGTTTCTACAGAATGAGGTTTTAATTTTCTCCCGTGGTGAGGAAGCTTAGAGCTAGGTTCCTTGGTGAAAAAAGCAGAATTTGGTGCCTGGAGAAGTGTCCCAATATCAAATGACTTTGCAGTGAGAAAGGGTAAGTCACTGCTTCTGCATACAAGACAATAGGCACTTCAGATGCCTCTAAGCAGCAGAAAGAGGCAAAATGCTTCTGTCAGCCATGCCAAGGTGTGTGTGAAAGCAGCTCTGAGAGCTCACTTGGGCTGGCTTGGCTGTCACCAAGAGAAGATGGTGAGCTGGGGAAGGCAGCTCAGTGAGAGCCCATCACGGTCTGGAATATGGAGGTTATATGGTCAGTTGTGATTGCTTTGTGCAATGAGGCGGACAGTGGAGGTGGGAAGGGTTTCTCCTAAGCCACTCCAGTCATGATATTCAAAATATAACTAAATTAGGGAGGAAGAGAAAGGTCTGAACACTGTCCTTGGTTGGGACTGAAATGAAAATCCCACAGTGAAAGGCAGTATGAGCCCTTGAATAATGAAAGGGCAGCATTTCAGAAGTGTGGTCATAGGAACTTTGCCACCAGGGCATAAGAGAAACTTCACTAGATTAAATTAACTCCTTGCATTCCACAGGGGAGAGGGCTGGCTGGGTTAGAGCATTTCATTATCGGCTGAATTTCTCTGGAGAAAAGGGAGGATAAGAAGAATCAGTTTAGGGAATATCTGCCCTGACCTCCTAATCTACCAGCTTCCTCTGTTTTACATAACTGCATCGCCTCCTCTGAGAGGCCCCTCATCTATGCTCTGTTCAGGCTGTAGGAGAGGCTGAAATGCCATCTGTAACATGCACTGTCACTTGCTTCACTGTGTGATGAGTACTGAACCAAAAGTCCTCTTCAGTTCTGCTCTGTAATATCTTTTAATAACCTACTAATAACAACAGTGTGATAGAAATAGACGCAGCATTAACTCTTTCACAGACTGAACAGCTAACTACAGCAACATGATGGTCATTCTAAACCATTCCAGCTTGCAAGAGACAGCTCTCATGTTGTCATTTCACTGACACTGGTTGTGTAACCAACGTAACTTAAAATACTTGTGTGCTTACTTCACATCCACTTACACAAGCCAATGAGTGCTCTGTTTATTTATTTTGCAGGAATTTTTAGCATCAAAGATAAAGGGGATTTTTTTCCTTTGGTTTGGGTCAGGCTTTGGGTCTTGAAAAGGGCTGTGCATTAATTCTGCATGCTTGCTAAATTAATTTTGAAAGCAAGGATATAGTATTATTACAGCAAGTTTGCTGGTAAAATGTGATAAGGAGAATGCTGCTCTTCCAGCTCTCTGCCAAGGACTCTGGACAGTAAGAACATGCCCAATGTGCTGTTGCAGAGGCTTAGCAAAAAAAAAATTTGTTTTTTAGAAATTTTTTGTTTAACTCAGTGGTTTACACAGCTTGTGGGAATGAAAGCACAAAGGTTGCATTACTTGATGTTCTTCCATTTCTCAAATATGCTCAAAGCTCCTTCCCTGTTCTCTTCTTAGGAAGCAGTAATAATAGACACCCAAAGAGTATCTATTATAATGAGAAAACAATACATTTCATTTAACATATTTAGTTTGGTAAGTGGTTTTGGTTTGTGGGGTTTTTTGCTATATTGCAATCATGCCTATTAGAAATGGATTGCACTGTAATTATGTTTAGATTTACCAACCAATTCCACTGAATGGGAGACCATGGAGGTCACTGCACTTCAACCTCTGGGTATTGCAGACATTTTAAACATCTAGCACTGCATTATTAGAACTGTCACATAGAACTAGAGAGCTCTGAGTACCTGTTATCATTCATGCAGGTTACGACTGATGGGGTGAGATGTGAGTGGGTTTAGAGTGATGATTCTCCTTTCTTTTTTTTTTTTTCCTGAAAGAATACAGCACATAAACATCGTGTACTTTTCCTGTCAATAAAAATTTGAAATTAGACAGGCTTAGAACATAAGATGTTTGATCCCTTAATATAAATTTTACACCACGAGTTATTTGCTGGGCTTTTCTAAGCTGATTCAATAAATACCAAAAATGCAGAAAGCATTTGGATTAAAACCAGCTTTTCTTTCCTTTCTTGACTGCAGAGATTTTCATATCCCCAAAAGACTCCTTTCCTATGGGGAGTATAGAAGCTTTTGTATGTGTGTGTATATTTTTTTTTCTTTGTGTGGTTTCTTATTCATTTAATATATTGTTTCTTCTTTTTCTAGATACATATTTTTTTAAAAAAAGAACTTTCATGGAATCCACAGTGTTTAATTACTGTTGACTTAAAAACTGTGGCCAGCTTCAGGATTTTTGACTGTCTTTCAGAGAAGTTCTTAAATATGTGTTTAATTTTATACCAGACTGTAGATTCCGAGCCTATTAATATAGCTCAGAGGACCTGTAAATAGTCCCTTAAGCTGGGACTTTTAAGAGAAGCTAGAGAGAACAAAACCTTGGAACGTGTTTATGGCAAATGTGAAGATCACAGATCTCTATTCCTAAGAGAAATAAATGGGCGACAATTGAATACTGAATACTAACACAATCAAATTATCACAGTTTTCATTTAGCTTAGTCATGTTCTTCCGTTAGAGACATATTAGGGCCAATTGTAATACTGAAATGAATTTTTACTTACTTACTCTAGTTCTGGGAAAGACTCAACTTATCTTCAGCCACAGGTTCCACCCTTTATTTCAGGGTCCAGTTTTTTTTGTGGAAGGATATGTACAGTTTGGAAGTAATGGGCATTTTATGACATTCTCCATGGGACAGTTTAAATGAGAATTTCTGGGGGAGAACAACCTCCCCCAGAAATAAGGGGAGTTAATGTACACATTGAAGATCAAAGAAAACGAAATGGAGAAGAGCTAAAAGTGATTGAAAAAATCATATCATAGAATCATGTAATGGTTTGGGTCAAAAGGGACCTTAAAGACCATCTAGTTCCAACCCCACTGCTGTGGACAGGGACACCTTCCATTAGACCAGGTTGCTCAAAGCCCCATCCAACCTGGCCTTCTGTATTCATATTCAAAGAAAAGCATATCCATCTATTTCTCTGTATTTTGAGGTTTATTTAATTTTTTTTTTTTAAACATATGTGCTGTCACTTCTAGTTAGTCTGAACTCTTACTGTGAGTCTAAATGATTCAGATACACACCACTGAAGAAATGAACAGAGTTCAGTATAGAACACTGAATTTTTGTCCTGTCTTCACACTTTGAAATCTTTCTATACATTTATTGTAATCAACATGAAATATGTCATAAAATGTCTGTAAGGGTTTTCTTGGGGGGTTAAGAAGAGGTTAAAGAAAAGCAAATAAACAAAACCCCCTGTCTAGCCCACATCATTTTCTCCTATTCATTAGAAAACACAACACAAAAATGTCCAACCTTTTTTACAGTGGAAAAAAAAAAACCCGAAACAAAACAACAAACAACCCAGGTTAGGCTATCTACAAGTTACAGATATTACAGAGCTACCTACCAGACCACAGCGTGGCTTTACGGATATTGTGTACAGCTAGATAAAGGACCACAAGATCAAGGGCCAGCAATTTATTGCCAAATCCAGAAGAGAAAACCAGAGAACAGGGATGTTTGAAAAATAGTTCATTGTCTTATATCTGCAACAAATTATCTGCTATTGGGCCTAATTCACAGCTCAGTAAAATCACTGGCACAGGGCTTGAAGTCAACACTGGTCTCCCCATGTAGTTTTCATATTATACTGTATCAAGGCTCTTCACTGAACACAGCACAAGGTTACTAGGCCAGGAGAAGATCTTTTATTTTATTTATGTAAGATTTAAAAAGTATATTTTCTGCTAAAATATCTCTGATGAGATTTCAAAAGCCAGTGCTCACAGGCTCTCTTATTTCTTACAGACCAAATGGGATCATGAAAAGAATAAACATGGTCAGAAATGAACAGTCCATCCCCTACACAGATGTGCAAGGTGATCAGAGAGTGCAGGGGCAGACAGGGCAAGACAGATGGGTAAAGCATCCTGGTAAAGAAAAGAAACTCATCATTAGGCATAGGTCATGCTGCAGACTTCCTGATTCGCAAAGCAGGGAGAAATTGTCAGATAGAATGTGCCTCTTGAGTGCTGTTAGCAAACAAAGTCTGTTATGTGTAGTATTAAGCCTCTGTGAGGTGGTGGGTGGGTGCTCCTGGGGTTTTAAACTGTAAGTTACGGGGGCATACTAAACTGGTGTGTGTCTACACAGGTAGTTTCACTTAATTTAACTGTCAATCTAAATCATTTTAACATCATCCCTTAAGTTAAACCATTCATTCTTGGCAGCCTGTCTTTAAGACCTCGTTTTGCAATGAGTCCCTGATGGATCCCGGTTGAAGCTAATGGGGCTGTACGTGGTTGTAGAATAGCAATTGCATAAAATTCATTAAAGGGCTGGGGCTTATTTGGGTAAGCCCAGCTCTGATACCTATGCTTACTGGGAGTTCTTTACACAATAATTGTTCCTCTTGACTTCAGTGGGACTACTTATGGGTTAAAGGACAGCTCAACAAGGATTTGGTTGCATGCAGGTGAAGGTGTTTTTTACCTTGCTAATGTTTCTCCTCCCACTGAAACCAAGGTGACTACCAATGACTC
Organism: Corvus kubaryi; assembly: GCF_017639235.1. Classification (NCBI taxonomy): domain Eukaryota; kingdom Metazoa; phylum Chordata; class Aves; order Passeriformes; family Corvidae; genus Corvus; species Corvus kubaryi. The sequence continues at coordinate 1,313,990 of NW_024582056.1, read as the reverse complement.
TTGGTTACTTGAATGATGAAGAGTTTGCAGGAGGGGAGTGTTCTTTTGCTATGGGAATATCAGACATTTGCTTTTATAGTCACAGAAAGTCAACCATAGAAAAAAGGAAACTTAGAGAGAATTTTTTTTTTTTTTAATGCTCTACCACTTACTTTGGCAATATTCCTAGAAAAACTGGGAATAACTCTTTATGATCTTTATTTCTGGGTTAGAGAAAATTATTTCTCTGCAGATGAAAAAGTATAAAAACTGGATCCTCTCCTAGTCATCTACACTTGCATTTTGGAGAGGAAGGTGCCACTGGTCAGAAATACACAGACTTTATGACATAAATGCCATACAAACTTCATAAATTTTGGATCTGGGCACAAAAGTTTATGCTTTCCTGTCCAGGTGCAAAGCAATACAGCTGATCTGGTTAATGCCAATACCCAACCTACCCATTTTAAAAGGCTGACAGATTATGCAAAACAGCACAATGAAATAAATGGAATTACTTATGTAAGTGCTCTCGCACATAAAGCCTGCAAAACTCAATCTTGCCATGATTTTTTCACTATCCCTGCCGTGCAGTATTAACTGGTGAGTCAGGTCTGTCTCTAAGATGTATTAAAATATTCCAGTGTGGAGAGGACTCCTGTCCACAGAGAAAAAGAGTGCTCTGCTTCAAATTATTTTGTTGTCACTCAAATTTCAGCTCAGCTGTTTGTTCAGTTGGTTAAATCATATGAGTGATAGAAATTAAAAAAAAATTATAAGATGAATACAATTAGCTATGAGAACATGCACTCATAGTGCATTTGTATTATAGCCCATTAGACATGGATACATTAGGTCTCTCACTTTTAAATTTTGCATTTCAGCTCTTCCTAGAAGGTGGGGAGACGTCAGAATTTACTTAACTGAGATATATTCTGCTCTCATTGCTATTGGAAAGAAAAATCAGAGAAATCACATTGACTTCATTGGAATTATTCTATATTTGCCTCAAATAAGATAATTCTTTCCACACTCTACAAAGCAACCTGGATATAAGTGGACCGTCTTCATGATAGATGATCTAATCCTGATGTTGTGGTGGGTGTACAAAGAAAGTTGATCCAGGGGATGAATAGCTCCAGAACTACAGATTTTCTGCCTTTGAGAAAGAGGAAGTAAATCCAAGTACTTTAATCTCATTGAACTTTATTCTTTGATTTCCCACCAGTTCATAGAGGTAGTGGAAAGCATCAGAATGTCTGTTCTGCACAAAGCTGAAAAACTGTGTCTCTCACAATTACTTTTAATTATCATCACACAAAGCCTGCTTAATAACATGTATGGCTATAAGAATTCAAATCCTCGGGATTCTATAAGCTTTTATGTATATTAAACAAATCTTTCTGTCAAAGGAGGACAGGTTTTCACAACATGGTGAAAGATTTTAAGTATCTCGGCTCTAGTAAGAAGTCATTTAACACTTTAGAAAACTTGCCCCTTCATCATGCCGTGAAAATTAATCACAGCATCCATATTCAAATTGTATCCTGAAGTTAGTTGATAACACAAAGGCAAAGGAAAGACAAAGGGGTGATCTTTGAATCCTGAATGCATTTACACAAGAAAATAAGACGATATTTCACAAACACTTTCAGCTAATAAAACACACATAGAGGAGAATGATTAAACTGAAGCTGTATCAGACCTGAAGTAGCAGTATCAACACAGAAATTCATCATGGGAATTAATTCTGTTGTATGAAGAAACAGAAGGATGAAACATCAAATTGAATCGCCTACTCTTTTTCCTGTAAGAGCAGGGGAAGATGGCAATGCATTGTGTTCTGGGATTCAAGCTATCTCTGTTCTTTGCCTTACCTCTGTGGCACACTCTCAGAAAAATCAATGATTTTGTCACTGGACTTCAGTTCTGCATCTGTAAAACAAGAATAATTGCCTATTTCTTGTCTAATTGGGCTACACAGGTATAAAAGGAAGCATGGTAAGGTTGTTATCTTCCTCAGAACCTTTTAGTATCTATATAATAAAAATATGAAGAAATAGTTTCATGCCCCCGTTTTATCAGTAGAGAGGAAAAGAATTTCCAAACAGCTGAGCTGCCATTGTTTGTTCTGTTCTGATTGCCTATCTTTGCTAGACCATGTACTTACTATTGGCTCTGTACAAACCTTCTGGTGTCTTTTTTGCCTGTTTGGACACCCAATCACCTCTTCTGTGTTTGATGTTAGTATTTTAACTTGATTCCATGTTAAGCCTGTTTATTCATCTTACATATTGAATGACAAAAAGCCAAAAACTTTAGCAGATGGAAGGTTTTCTGGTGTATTTTCTGACCTTCCAGGATGCTAATTTCTGAAAGCCAGGAAATACAGGTTTCTGTCTTTCCTGGGGCAGTCCATAGCCAATGGGAATTATCTGCAAATGCTTCAGAGGTAAACACCTTGTTAGATACAGCTGTATTGAACTGATCCAGGGATTAGTTGGAACAGATTGGCAGAGGTGTTCTTATGATAAAAGAAAAAAAATAAAATCTGGGAGGACTGCAGGAGGGAAGGTGAAGGGAAAAGTAAAAGAAAGGAGCATGTCCACTCTCTGAAATACCTGATAGCCCTTATTTCATGCCCTGTAGAGTAGGTGGTGGCAGTAAAGAAGTAAGAAAGTTTTCCTGTGGGGGGACTGTCTGAAGCTGCTTAGCCATAATTCACAGGATGACAAACACCTTAAGTCTGCATTTCCTCTTTTCAGAGCGATTAATTTAATTTACTTTCTGGAAATTCTTGAGTCTGATCATACAGAAACTGAGGAGAATTCTTCATATCTTTCCTGTGAAACGTAAAATTCACGCCCTCCAAATCTTATTTCATATCCAGGGGGTTGAAAGGACACTGAGATCCCGCTAATGGAACAGTTACCTTGATTTTGCCATATACTGGATCACAAACTTGAAAGAGTTCATACATAGCCTTTCGTAGATGTATTCCATCACGAGGATCCTGGCATCAGAAGGTAGCATGCATAACTCCATACACACAGGAGGAAGTGCGAATGCAAGGTAATGGCTACTTTTCTACCTTTAATCTAACTTGTGTCTTCACTCCAGTCTGAGTCCTCCCAATGCTTTTTCCTTCCCATGCTGCTCACTTTCTTTTCAGCCAGCTCATGCACAAGTAATTTGTTTTCTTTATAAAATTTGTTGGTCATTTTCACTTCTGAATTTTACGCAAGTTTTGTCAGATGATATTTTTTTTCTTCATGTAGGTAGTAGCACAATGCACTTTTCTCCTCCATGAATGTAGGGAAGCCACAACTTCTGCGTGTCGCTGACTAGACATAAGTACAGGCTCCCCTGAACTACCCTGGTGATATCAAACCCAGCATAGAAATCCCTTCAATCTGCATATGCACAGTGCAATTAGTCTGACAGGTAAGGTTAAAGGCTTGTGGTGTATCAAGCATAATCAACAGTAGCAGTCATGTCAGCATTCAGTAAATTCAGTTTTCAACTGCAGGGAAGAGTCCTTCCTATATATATGTCTCCTGAAGTTAGACTAAAAAAGAAATCTGCTTAAATTATAATAGAATATGTGCAGGCTATAACTGTCTAGAGGGTATAGGACCTGTGTATTGTTTTAGGTTATAAGGTTTCTGACTGTATTAATTGGTGCATATAGAAATTGGTTTTTAGTATTTACATTTTGGGATTTTTTTTTATTATTTGTTCAGTATGTGCAGACTAACTCTCTTGTCTGTGCAACTAAAAGACTTCTCATATTGTAAGTCAGTTTAAGTAAGTGTTCCATATTTTGTGTCTATTTTTCTCATTCTGATTTTCTCCTCTAATAAGACCTGGTGAGAGATCTCAAGAAAGAATAGGAGGAGTAGGAGTATAAAAGAGACAGAGAGAATGCTGATCCCTAACAGTATAATTACAAATGTCTTCTTGTAGGAGGAACCTGTCTTCCCTTTGATTTCATGGATGGTTGGGAATTTCCGTTTGAGGTTATGGGAACAAATGTGCTGGCTTGTCCAAAAATGTCTATTCCTCTTGACAAGGGCTTTGTCCTAGAATGTGCTAAAAGGACTTAAAAAAAACCATCTCAAGATTCTATTTTCGGCTGCTGTTTTAAGCCATTAAAGATGATCTATCTTGCACCTTTTATGAAGTATGGCTATTATTTATACATGAAACAAAATTGTACAGGGCTTGCACGGAGAGGGGGGAACTTAAACTTTCTCTCCTCTTGTGCTTTAGGTCAGCTCTCTCAGCCTTTTCTCTAAAGTTCTTTGGTCATGTCGTGAAATCTTATGTCTCAACACAAAGCCCACTGAAGTAGAGAATTTCGTGCTACCAATACTTTGTTTTGTACCTATGGATGTTAGGTTAGGATCATTCTGCCATTTCTCCGAATCCCTAGTGCTGTGCAGTACAGAGTGGAAATGTACCAACCCTTTCTCTAATAATGGGGAAACAGTGTGTTCATTAAAAACTTTTCCTCTCTTTCCTGTACATAATTAATTGCTTTTACTTAGAGCGTAGGTGGCTTAAATTGATATTTCAGAGCAAGTTTATTAGAACTCCCGGAGATGTTTAAATAACAGCCAGATCATTTCTAGAAGGAAGCTGCTTGGTAAAAATTTAATACTAGAAAACAACCAAAATAGGCATTTTTTTCTTCTTCTTTTAGACTTGATTTTTGCAAATTTACAAATTGCAATCAAGCCAAACAAAATAGAACTGAGAGTCCTTCTAGAAATTACTAGAGACTCTAATTAGAATTGACATTAGATGGTTTCTTGTATGCAAAAATTTTTAACACTCGTTTTTGAGCAGTTAGCTATTGGCATTTACAAACTCCCCCTGATTGTAGATGAAAGGAGGCTGGAAGCTGATTGCAGAGTGTAAAACATGTCCTATTTTGTTCAAACCTCCTGGCTAGTGTCACACTGGGACATTTTCATGGAATATACAAATATCGCTGTACAGAGATTCCCATTTTGTTCTTGTCTTCCTAGTTTTTGTTTCCTTTGTTTCTAAAGGGTCCCTTTGGCTTAACTTCCATTATGATTTTCGTTACTGTCTGTAAGAAAAATGTTCAGCACTGAGAAATTACTGGCTCTGTGACTGAACATCTTCACAAAAAAATACCTATAGTGATCCTCTGCTGAGTCACACAGAGGAATGATTCAGTCCATCAAGTGCTTGCAGATTCCTCTCCATCCACACAAACAGCATTTGCCTTAGGCAGCACTGTTAATGCCTTATTGCAGTCGCTGCTGTCATTTCTTCTGTTTTATATAAAAATCAGAAGATTTGTTAGAACACTGCAAGTAATGACTCCAATAGATTCTGAGTGCTCAGCCTCTTTCTAGACATCAAAATGTTTACAGGAAGTATAATTTCAAATCAAAAAGTCCTTACATTAAACTTAAGACCAAAACCTAATACAGAACCAACCAACAAACCAAAACAAACAAAAAAAAAAACCCAACCCAAAAAGAAAGCCCAAGAAAACAAGCAGAATGCAAAAAACCTAACCCAAAAAAAGACTAAACAAACAAATCAGAAGAAAACACCCAGAAGCCAACAGCTAAAAACCAAAAAACCACAGCCATTTATTTAGGTAGGCATTACATGTTCTTATATAGTCCAAACCAGGTAAGAATTGATCATAAAGAAACCTGAGAGAATCAGAAGTTCAGAGAGGAAATGCAGAGAAATTTAAGGACTTGCCCAAAATCACATAGCAGACTAGTTGCAAAACTGGCAACAGCATCTAGCTTCATGCCTCTAACTGTGACTCCTAGACCAGCAGAGCCAACTATAGATTGAGAGTTAGAGTTAAAAAATATGTAGTAAAACAGGGAATCATAAACTTCCTGAGTAAAAAGACCAGCAGTAGGTCCAATGTTCTGCTATTCTCTTCCTTATTAATTCATGTTATTATTATAACATGACTGAAAGTTGTCCATTTGAAAATGCTGGGAGTACAGTTTTTACCTTTTGTGTTGGGTGTTTTTTATTTCAGAACAACTGTAAAAAAACTCATAGCAATTCTGAGACTGAGTCATGACAACAGTGTCATACACCTTTGCTTTAACAATACTTATTATTTTAATCCCTAATTAATTACATTGATTAACTGGATGTGTAATCTCTTGACAATTTAATCTGAATTTTTTTCAACAATTCCACAGAAGCAAGATTTTCAATATCATCAGATTACAGTATTTCAACTTATTTCAACTCTGACCATAAAGGACTAGGGCTATTTCCTTTTACTTTGATCTTTAGTTGGGTTTTAACCTGAATCTATCACAATACTGTCAGACGTGATAACAGATTCTGCTGCACAAATAGTAGAAGTAACAGAGTTTAAGCACAGTACATATTTCCCAGCAATCTCACTCTTTGCAAACTGGTGATGGATATATAGCCATAGTAATGTCTACTGAAGAGTCAGCTATTTTATTAGTGCTTTTTTCCCCAGTTTCTTGTTATGATATAAGCAATTTCATCTTTCTCTTAGCCATAGGTTCTATTGTGGTGCTCATGTACAGGTAACACACATGGCTTTATGCATATTTCTCTAAAGTCACAATTACTTCTATCCCAGATATCTAATGTGCAATTCAGAGTCATCGAGTGGTTTTAATTTGTTTTTTTAAAAGAAAAATACAAAACCAACAAGAAAGGTGCTTTTGCTAATGGATACTTCATACTGTCTGAAATGTTGCCCTGGATTTTTACCATTATTACTCTTGCTATGTCTTCCTGCTATGTCATTTCAATAGTTCTGAGTGAAGGGGAAGAGTCTCAACTGCTCGGTAGAGAAAGAACTGCTCTGCCTGTATATCTCCTATTTGTGTGTCAGGCACAAGTTATGGGTCCTATCTATCCCTAGCTCAGTCCATAGCCAACATTCATGTAATTAGTCTTAACACTTTTCAATCAGTCTGAACTGAACGGGGTTGCCAGGGTGCAGAATGAAATTACACAGTCTGCTTCGGTTTTGAGCAGGAGGAATAGGGCACATAGAATTTAGCATGTATAAATCAGCAAGAATGATGCACCTGAAATGTGGTTTGAAAAGGGCAGAAGCCTCTTAAAAAGCTTTGGAAGCTAACTTTTACCTTTGAAGAGAGGTTTGGAAGTTGAAATTCAGCTTATGGTATTATTAGGATGATTATTGTACCCATTCTCTCTCTTTTTTTCCTCCCATGTATATAAAAGGCTCAATAACTCACCAGCAATGTGGCCAACGTTGGGAATATTCCCCAGAGCTGATAAAATGTACATATTCTTTACTATTAGGAGACTTTTTTTATTCTTTAAGAGCCATTTTTTCATATTAAGTGTCCACAGATTTTACTTGAATTGGCATATACCTTGAAAAATGATCCTCTTTCTAAAGTTGTACGATAAACCTGTAGTACTATTTAAATTGCAACTGCAACGCTGCACTGCACTGAATCTTTCCTGTTGTGAAAGCAGACGGTTCCCACAAAACTAATAGGAATCATTTCTATGCAGTATCATAGCAGTCACTTAATGAAAATATAATCACAAACTATACTACAACGCAATTACTTAATGAGTTGGATATGACAAAGCGTGTATTATTTTGCAATATGAAAACCTAGAGGTGTTGGCAGCCAGAAGCCACTTGGCTTGTTAAATCCATGTAAAATGTATAATAGAGCTGAAATAGGCATTATGCATTTATTTTTAAAGGAATTTTCATTTAAACAAAACCAAAAACCTACCTGTATGAAGTTCTTTGAGATCTACTTATTGATCTCAAACTGTACTGGAATTTTTCATTTAATTTAAAAACTACAAGTACAGACCCTAAAAGCCAGCCAAATGTGGTGATTTTTAGGGAGGAACTGAGTTTTTATTATAATTTACGTCACGCACTTCAAGTAATTTTTCTTCTCCTTTCTTATTTCAACTACCATCAGTTCAATTTTAAATTTTCTACCTATCTAATCATTACCACTAGAAAGATCTTCTTTAGATTTTTAGATAGCCAATAAGGTCTCAGTAGCCCTGATGGACCCTGAAGTACATTGCTTTTACACTGAAAATTAACAAATATGTAAGAACAGCCTGTGAAGTTTGAATATTTTCCCCTGAATATAGAATTGTAATTAAAAAAGGAAGATAGTGCAACTAAAGAGGATTGGTTAATTTATTAACATGAAAAGAATGCGTCATTGGACTAATCCACAGGCAATCAAGTCATTGGGTTATTTTAGCTAATATTAATTCTATTATTTCCTTCCTGCTATTCTCAGAAGGTTATAGATAAAGAAGTTTTAAATCAATAAAGGCATGTGTAAGTTATGTGTATATGCTACACACACAAATTTTCTAGCCATGATCTAATTGTAATTGTTTACATCCCTATATAAACACCACTCACTGACTGCCTGTATTAGTACACAGCAAATGAATGCAGAAACAGGACGCTGCATTATTTGTTACCTAAAGCTACACACCAAGAGTTTTGAAGACAAAAAAGAGCATTGGAATGCTTTTCTGTCAAACCCTGGCCCAGGCTTGCATTAAGCAAAGGGCTCAATGATGAGTTCAGCTTTTAAAGATTAGCTTAAGCCCTCATGAAAAAGCAGTTAATTAAGGCTCTCACGTCCCCAGAAATCTGTACTATTTAGTCATACACAGAGGGTTAAGCATTTACTTGAATGGTCCTACTAGCCTGGGTTCTTAGGAAAGACTGCACAATAAACCTATAGGTAGTCTGTCCTGCCTGTTCAGCTATGGCTCTGTTCATACTTTACTATGATGCAAAGGACTTCTAATGTTTCTTTATAATCTTTTACATCTTCCATATTTCATTAATACATCGAGAGCTTTCCTATAATTCTTTAAATGAGATTTTGCAGTAAATCATGATGCAACCCACAACATATCCCCAACTGCTAGCTTGATTCCTTAGCAAAAGCATCCAATCAGTTAACCCTAGAAGATTAATTTTACTTTCCTCTTAGAATGCAAGATTCATTAATGACTTAGAAACTTTCGGTTAATTAGTTGAATGATGGTCATCCATATCTATCGCCAGTGGCAGACAGCAGGAGTAGTTAAGTCCAGGGAAATAAATTCACTCTCAATACCAAAGTATTAATCAGCTCAGGAAGGCTTGTTGAGGTCATGCCACATGTGTGTGAAATAAAAATATCCTAGCGTTGGTCTAATTGATGGTTTGATTTACAGAATGGAATTCATAGCTTTAATAATGGGCAGTAATCTCACGTGACAATATTATTTCTGGTTTTCTGCAGCGTTTACTTACTTATTTTAGGGTAAAGGAAACAAGGGCATGCATGCTGATACTTTCACACTGTCTGCAGCTGAAAGAGTCATGTTTCAGAAGAATGCACACTGCCTTTAGATGAATGCTCTCCATAGCAGTACACACACAAGCAGAGAATGGGGATTTATGCACAGAAATGTCACTAAGAACAGCAGGGAAACTCAATATGGAAACACTGCAAAATGTACCTTTTTGAAAAATTTCCTGCTTATGTCCCAATTTCTTATTTATTCCTTCTGTTTATTCCAAAAGCTTTAAAGAGCTGAAGAATCCTCAGTCCAGTATTTGGTAGACTTGATGTTGAACATAGTTAATTAAAAATTTTGCTGAGATATCAAAGCTTGTTGGATTTTAAGTGTGATCAGAATGACTTAGATTTAATTAATTTTCAATTTTAAACAAGTTTTTTGATTCTTTTCACAGCTCTCCATAATAGCTTTATTCTTATGAGCAGAAACTTATCAATGTGGCAAGTAAATTACATTTCTTGATATGTATATGATGATACAACTACTTTCACAAATACCTCAGTAACCACAAATTTAACATAATCTATAAATTTAGTTTAATCTTCAGCCACAAACTAGGCTTACCTGAGAAAGAAGACATGTGGGTGAATTACTTTGTAAAATTAGTGACTCTCATTCTTGTGAAACAAAAAAGAAAAGATATCTATGGAGAATAATTATACCTAGGAGTATATCTTAAGTAAGTCTACTCATTTGAACAAATTAAAGTGATTGAAACATGAAATCTGTTTTTCTTCTGGCATGCTTACTGGGGTAAGGAAAATACAGTAAGTTCTTAAACAAGCTCTAGTTCTTCATGTACCTTACCATGTTCCATTGTGATCCCTATTTGCAATTTTTATTGTAAATTGAAAAAGTAGCATGGTAACATGACAAACAAATAAGATTTGATGTATATTTGGTTTTTACCATGCACTATTTAACAGTCCACCTAAATATTTAAGTGGTCTGGCTATCAAACACATTGTATCAGACAGTGCGAATACTCTTTATTAAAATCAAGGTTTGCAGTTTGCCAGCCGGAATAAACTTTGTTTTTATACAACAAGACTTCATAAGAACACAAGACTAAGAAATAATTTTACCCCTTCAGAACAGGAAGAAGAAAAAATTACAAACATTTCTTATCATCCCCTCAGGAAATTAATATTTACTATTAAATTTTATGAGAAATTTTTTGTAGTTAAACTTATTTTAGCCTAAATCCATAAAAATAATACAAAATTGACTCTTAATTCTGTGCTTTACTAATGGTGCATAATCATATATCTTCATGGATCTGGAATGTAGGACCTCAGTAAGATGTGTTTACTGACTCTAAACCATGGGCACTTTTGAAAATTTCCCAATGCATGCATTTCATTTCACTCTAATACATGAAAATGCAGAATGTTAGAATTGTAAGTGAATTAGCACAATTCTAAATGTTTTTCTCCACTGTGGCATGTAGAAATCATATTTAGACATTTTTTTAATGTCTATGGTTAATAAAGTTCTTGGATTAGCCATATCACACTTATTATTTACATTATAGCTGTAGAATAGTTCTGAGTGACATAGATCTGAGACAATTTTAGGACTATTTTCTCCATATTTTTACACTTCCATCTTTGAATAGAAATGGAAGATATATTTAGGGAAATATTTTTAATCCAAACGTTGTCCGCTTGCAAAGGAGTACTCACCATGGTCATTCTTCAAGCAACAATTCAAGGCAAATATTTTTTTCATTCAGAAAAGTTTACAGAATTGCTCGGTGCCCTCTGTGAGGACTATAACAAGGACTGGCTGCAAATATACAGTTAGGAAAGTGAGCCCCATGGCAAGCACAGGAGCCTGCTGACAACTAGCTAAGCAGCACTAACAGCTATAAATTCTATCTTGCACATCCCAGTCAAATCTGTCATTATCTCAAACCCTGTATGCCCCTCATTGGGCACCAAAAAGGGTTGTCATGGCTAAACCACAGTCAGCAGACAAGCCCCACACAGTCACTCTCTCACTCCCCCACCAGTGGGATCAGAGAGAGAATCGGAAGAGTAAAAGGTAGAAAACTCATGGGTTGAGATAAGGACAGTTTAATAAGGAAAGTAAAAGCCACTCAGGCAAGCAAGCAAAATAGGGAATGAATTTAATGCTTCCCATGGCTGTCTAAGTGTTCGGCCATTACCAGAAAAGCAGGCCTTTGCGTGTAACTGACTTGTAAAGACAAATGGCATCACTCCTAATGTTCCCCCCACCTCCTTCTTCCCCACACTTTATATACTTAGCATGAGGTCATGTGGTCTAGAATATCCCTTTGGTCAATTTGGGTCACCTGGCTGTGTCTCCTGACAACCTCCGAAGTACTCCCAGTCTCCACACCAGCGAGGCGGTAAAAAAAACAGAAAAAGCCTTGGCTTCGTGTAAGCCCTGCTCAACAGTAACAAAAAAAATCCTATACTTTAAACACTGTTTTCAACACAATTCCAAAGTATAGACCCACGCTAGTCACTTTACCCACTTTAACTCTACCCAGTCAAAACCAGCACAAAAATATTCTTCAAAGTCTGTTCCAAAGCCAAGAAGGCTCTGTTAGCTTCAGTAGGCTTTGGTCAAGTTTGGTTTAGAAAATAAAAAGTTATTCCAATAGAGAAAAAAAAACCCAGAACTTTTATCATTGAATTCTGAATATCACTTGTTCGACTGTACCTCAGCTGTCTGCAGCTATCTGTGCCAGTTTGGACGAATTTGGAGGAAAATATCCTCTGATAGAAGGCAGGTTACAACCACCCTCCCCCACCAGGTTTGGGAAAAAAAGAAATTTTCCTCGGAGGAAAGAGATAGAAACTATTTCTTTAACAAACACACAGGAAAAGGATAATAATGCTATATAATAAAACCTCTTGCTGTGGAGAAAAACCTACGAAGATTTCAGAGTCCTTCTGTAGGTGTGGTCTCTCTCCTCCTCCTCGGAGCTGGGTCGGTGTGGGCCCACCTCCAGGGCCTCGGTGGAAAATTCTCCTGGTGCGTTCTGATGCTGTTGAGACAGTCCAGAAGAGAAGGGAAAAACCGAAGTCCCAGGAAAACAAAGTTCAACTCTGGAGCTCCCTCTGGAGAAGAGGAGCTGAAAGCTGTCTGAAAAGCAAGAAGGGTGTTCCCTTTGCTCTTGCTGCTGCAGAAGCAGAGGAATGTATATCTGTGTCCTTGAACAACTCCTTTGAAAAGTTCTCTCGGTTTTTTTCCTCTCCCCCTCTCAGGCTCAGTTTAAAGGCACAGAAAGGCACAGGACTGATTTCTGGGCATAGGGCAGCGACAGGGGATACACATCATAAAGTCACCCCAAGACACTATTTTTTTTAATGGCTAGCTGAGAACACAGTCTTCATTCTGTTACCATGTATTAAATATGGACTGGCAACATTTGTCTTGCAGATTTACATATTATTACAATCTGTATTTGTTGTTGGTAATCTTTTTGGCATATAATTAATCATTTAGAAAATCTGAAATGTTTATCTTTTCATGATCCTTATTACTTTAACCATCCTGCCAAAATTAAAGTCTATATGCATGTATGTTTTTACAATTGATAAATTCCCTAAAGAAAATAGATTTATTCAGTTACTAATGGGTTTCCACTAGACATCTTAGTAATATAATTAGTCTGTCTTATAATCAAATAACTGATTAATCATTACACGATTTTTCCAAAGTTAATAAGTTGTTATAGATTTAGTTTTTATATCTCTTTCAAAATAATTGCTTTTTTTATACTGTTTCACCAAGAAGCTCCATACAGATGATGATATTTCCACTTATTGTTTACTAAGTTTATTGAAAACAGAGTTTGTGATAGGTATTCAAATCAGGCAAATAATTTGTTGATTTTAAACTTATTCCACGTACTTTACAAGAGTATTGAGATTATTTTTTAAATAATTATTCAAGGCCCAGTCAGTGGGAGTATTTGACTCCTGTAGAGGTTCTAAAGGAATAGCATAATTACTTCCACTTGTGTCATAAGAAACACAGTAGTGTGTGTAAGCCTTTTATTATTCTTTTTATACTTTATCAGAGCAATTAACCATATGCTTTAATCATTTACTTGGGTGGTTTGTTTTTAAAGAATAGATATGTTAATGGTTTTCTGTCTTAAAATGAATGTCTTAATATGCAGTGGTGTTTGTTGCATTCCTGGCCTAGGTAAATATCATGTATAAGAGGTAGAATGTGTGTAATATAGATGTATACACACACATATTCAATCCATATAAAATTTACATAATATTTTCATGTCTGTTCTGAAAGCAATTAAAGTCAAGCCATAATTCAGTTAATTTAGACATATCCAATGGTTGAAATGGCCTGGGATACTGTGGAGTGTGATGATGATATATAACCCAAATGCCTCGTCATTTCTTCCAGAAAAGGATAAAAGTGAGTAGAATACACCCTGGGAATTCTATTTTTTTGTTTTTCGTGGGTACATAAACATGTTTCTTTTTTCAGTGGTAACTTATTTTTATGTAAATAAAATTTTCTTGCACATAATTATGTACAACTATATTTGATCTCTACTTCTGCACTTGTGTATGTGCAAATGATACATAAAATGAAAAGATGGGTGGAGGGATAAAGGAATAGGATAATTTAAGTGATATTTCACTATATAGGCTATTTCTGTGTTCTTTGGAGTAAGGAGAAGATTTACAATCTATTTGCTCTTTTCTTACTGTAAAAAGCAGTAGATTTTGCTAGGATTTGAAGTTAATGCTTTATATCTATGTCTTAAAGTAGTACAATCCGTGCCTCTGTATAATTTCTGCCTTCCTTTCCAACTCCTGTCTTTCCCATCTGGTTGTCTGTGCCCTCCTAAATAAATTAAAATAAAATAAATGGAATCTTAAAATGAGCTAAATGAGGGAAATAATGGTTCTTTTGATGTTCCCTTCCCTGTGATGTTTGGGGGACATGAGAAGAGAATCCTTACCCTACAAGTTTGTTTCAGTGAGTGTAGAATCAAATTCCAGTTTCTAGACAAGCTGAAATGACTTGCTAATAATAGAAATTAATTATAAATTAGAAAGACTCCCAAGGCTGATTTCAGACATAGTGAATTAACAAAAGAAAAAGGGAAAAGGGGAAAGTGAAACAAGACCTTGAAAATTATAATCTGCATCTCTCTGTGTAACTTTAAATACTCGTTTGAGGGTTTGCACTCATGGCTTCCTTCTGGGTATCTGATAAAATCTTGCTCTAACAAAGCACTTATGATTTCTTTTCCCTTGAATTAAAATATGACTTTTAAAGGAATTACTTGTAGTTAAGGGAAAGCATTTCTTCTATTTCCTTGAGTTAGTGTGTAATCATACAAAGTGTGATTCTATTTCATTTAGCAATTGTGTTGGACATATTTAAAATTACTTGATGCTGATGGACAATAACTCCTTAACTTTATGTTTTTGTTGGGGTTTTTTTGTCATACCAAAACAAAATAAAATATTTATGAAAGACCATGAACACAGAACACACTATTGATGCCTTGCTATATCGCGGCTTGCAAAATTTCATTTTTATTCATCACAGAACACATGCAACATCAGCCCAATTCCTATTAAACAGGTGTCCAATTCCTATTAAACAGGCGGTTTGATGCTTAAAAATAGCAATATTTTTTAACTTTTGTCTGACAAACACAGATTGTGATGCCATATATTGTAGCATATTTACATTAAATACTATAGGAGATGAAACTTGAATTTAGAATTCCAATTTGGTCATCATTAGACAAGAGAAGGCTCTCTCTTTCTAGAGAAGGCTCCACTCAGAGGCCTTTTAAGCCGAAAGAACCAACAGCTTCACTTAAAAAATTCCAAACAGTCAAGCCAAACCAAAGCACAAAAGCCAAGACAATCTGTAGACAGGTACATACTAATATTTTTGTTAAGAGAAAAATAAAAATAACTCCGCAAACTTCCACTGCTTTGCCAATGTGCCTTTTCACTATTTTGAGTCATTGTTTTTTCAACAGGGGTAATGGAACTGAAACAGATTAATTTAATCTACCTTAATCTGCTACTAATCTAACACCATCAACCTTAATTATTATTTATAGTGATATTGAAACATATTCAAACAAAAAGAGTTTTTTATTATTAATTTTCATAAATTATTTTAATAATTTCATGGCACAAGATTATTACAGAATTCTAAATATGTGTAATCTAGACTTAATAAACTTTATTTGTTAGCGATAATGTCATACTAGAAAATCAGACTTAAAAATTGAAATTTTCTGTGGAAAACATTGGTTGAAAGTATTTCATTAAAAAAACCAGATGAAATGTATTGAGCATAAAACACAATGTTGGACATAAAAATATCTGTTCCTGGACTTTCATTTCCCTTTGTAAGGGCAATTCACTTTACCACACTTAGTTTAAATGGAGTTCATTACACTGTTTGACGCTGTAAAATGCTTTGCAGTCTACCAAGAATTTTTGGGCTCTGAGGTTTTTGTGCAATTGCAGCATTTCTCTTGAGCTGTAATCCAGGTTCCTCTCATCTGCTCCATTCTGTTGATGAAATTTCTTGATAGAATTCAGTATTATGGTGTGCAAAGGAGTTACTATGTTGTACTGTTCTAATTAAAAATAAATCTTATGAGATATTTTCTTTGATGGTGGTTTATAGTCTAGAGCTTGTTTCTGGTTTGGACACGTGTATCATCATTTACAATACCATGTAAAATTCCGATCACTCATATGTGAGAAGCAGAATGAATGCAGAGTATAAGGGCAGAGAAGGGATATCATGCACATCAGGAAATAATCAATTAGATAAAAGATTAATCTTCCAGATGAAATGAGGAGAGTATATTTCTTTTTTATTTTTAACCTAACAAAATAAATTCTAAAAGAAAAATGACTGCTGTTTACAAATGCATGCAGTTTGTGTTCATCAAAGAATAAGAGCTATTTCATAAAATACTGAATTGACAGAAGAGAAAGATTTGTATATTGAACCTGTAGAAAAATATGAATGAGGAAACTGTAGTAAGGAAAGTAATGTAGCTGGTGTTTAAGAAGGTGCAATTTTAGTTATTAAGGAGATAATATGGTAACCCTCAATGTGAGTGAAAAGATTCAAAGACCTAAGAGGCTCCTCCACTTGAATTTCAAACTATAAGACTTTATTGCTTGTTGGAAGTTATGCTTTTCAAGTAATTCTAGTGAAAACTGTTTTAAGATAGAGAGGTTTTTAACTGTTTCCTCTTAAACTAAAGAAAGAATTTTTCCAACAGGTGGCAGAAAAAGCCTCAAATTTCAAAGTTTCATCATCTTTTTTCAAACCCTTCATGTAAAATTTCAGCAAGGAATTATGTAAAGAATCAGTTTCATTCCAATACTAATTTTGGAATATTTTCCACAGAGTTGCAGAAGGACTACAGATGAATGAAATAATAAATGACTAACTTAATGCATGAGAAAAAATGGAATACCTGATTGTGTTTTGTCACATAAAGATAGGTTAAATTCATCAGGCAAGTTATGGCTTGTGAATTATTCACTATGTTCTACTGGCTGTAATTCTTTTTGCATTTAATTACAAGGGGCTACAGATTACTTAGAGGTCTTGTAATGCATGTGCATGACTGCCAAGACCACTAATGGAAATTGCATACCATTGCTGAGAGAAAAGTATACACTTCAGTAATTACATGTGGTACTCTAAATGCAGATGCAAAAGTAATTATCATAAACTGGTGCTCTGCATATTGGAATGCTGTATTGGCTCAATATATTAGCTTTCACTTCCGAAGATCATCAGGACTCAATATGTAGTTAGTTCTCTCATGAAATATAATTGAAGGTCTCCAAGTAGCTTCCTTTTGTTCTTGTGCTCTAGGAGTAGTTCCACAGGGAGTGACACAGGCATTAGGACAATGCAGAAAGGAGTGTTATTGGCTAGCACTTAAGTATTTTGGTAGATTTTTAAAGAAAAAAAATATAACACTTGGCTTTAGCTACTTTTATTTGTCACATTTTCACGACCACTAAAGTTTATGTAGCAGAGCAAGGAAACTTATATTCTCAAGAGGTTTATTTTCATTCTTCTTCTGAAATTTCAGTAACAGTGAAGCCTTGAAACTCTGACCTTGTGAAGAGATGAGCAAATGAAAACTAAAAAAAGGGAAAAAATATGTGTCAGAGATAGGATTGGATATCCAGCAGGGCTATGAACTTCAGAACTCAATGATTCCTAGCTGTAAAATAGTTTTCATTTATGTCCTTTGATGGTGGCAATGCTCCAAACATGACTGAAACTCAGCAGAACTTCAGCATTTTTCCAAAATATATTGTGAAAGGAAATATGTTCAAAGGTATTTTGTCCTTCTGTCTAGTTACACATGGTTGGTGCATTTCCTTGTTATACATTGGCTAGCACCTTTATTGCTGCATGGAGCTAGCGTACCTTTTTTTCCCTTCATTTTGGTCTTTCTACTCTGTCTTGAATCTCAGATTAACTCTTGACTTTTCTCAACTCATCACATCCTTCAAAAAAATCGAGGAGATAGTTCAAACTTAAGAAATATGGTTGGCACTAATGCCTCACATCATTCTTTTAAATTCATGACGTAAGAAGTATGTTTTGTGAGTGTGGATGTTTCCAGTCTCTAGGCTTTTCCTGGGTCTGTGCAAGTTTATGCACTTTCTTTTCTCCTCATCTTCTTGCAGTTTTTCCTGAAGGCTCACCTAAGTATTGACTATTTGCCAGTTTCTTCTCCTGCTGATCTGCAGCTTACATATAGCTACCTCCGATTTTCCTTCTCAGCTTTCTGTCCTGATTATTTTTAAACCTTGATGCATCCTGATAGTTTAATTTCAAGACCCCATGTTTCATCAGTCTCCTCTATTGCCATGGATTCTTGAATCACCATATGATGTCTGATGTCAAAATACTGCAGCTGTATTTCTGACTTCTGAATTTCAAGTCAGTAACAAAAAAAAAAAGGTTAAATTTTTCTCATTTGTTGCAGTCCCATATAAGACCTCCAGAAGTTCCATTCTTCATGAGGTTACAGCTTTCCTCAAACTCTTCCACTTCTTCTACAGAGGTCATCTTCTCATGTCTACTTACTTGCATGTTGTTAAAAAGTCATAACAAGACACATTGCAATAACTGGGAAAATAACGTTTTTGTCCTTCTTATTAAATTGAGTTTCTGTCTTTACACATCTCATATTTTATCTTAAATCTCTTACGTTTGCTGTTAATAAAGGTTGAAAAGGGTATTCTGTAGGCTGCAGGTTGCTAAGAAGCTACTTGTATCCCTGAAATTAGATGGAAGTTTTACTAAACTGTAGTCAGCTGCAGCATACTTCATCTGACCAAAATGCATGAGTGTTTATACAAAGGTCTACAGAGAATACCAGAGCATGTGAGGAGAAAAAAATTAAGGAGAAGGCCCAGAAAGAGGAATCCTGGCATTGAACAATAGGAAAATGCAAGCAAATACTTATCTTCATGCATCAGCAATCAGAGTGGTTGGCGTGTATATGTGTATTTGTACAAAGCATCACTTACCAGCATCGGGAACTGTTTAAGTATCCTATTCATGTCAAATATTAAAATGAAGGTGTTTTCTGTAATGGTTATTTATGATTATTTACCATCTGCTCACAAGTAAATTCATTACCATGAAGATTTAACCAAATAAAATAAGTTAACCTGTTAAAAGTGATGAAATACCGTAATTAGTTGTGTCTGAAATACAAAATTAGAGAGAACATTTTGTTTACCTAATAGCTGTTTAACTGGCTTCAAGAAGTGATTCTTTTGCATGGTACATGTAACCAAGAGAAATTGCATCAAACTGATTCAGAGATTAGTTGTATTGTGGGAATGGATGTGCACTGTGTATATGTTGTGTCAGGTGCCTTCATGTAGGTAGTGCAAAACCACAGAGCCCACAAATACACTTACATAAATACCCTAGGTATTTTCCACGCCTATCAATACACATTTTAAATAACCATATAAAATATATTTAGTTATAAAATATATTTATAGAACTGGGAGGATGAAATAATTTATTGAAATAAGGTCTTGCTGAAAATTGACAGGCTATTAATGTAAAAAGGAAAGGTAAATTTGTGTATGCAGCAAATTAACAATGAAAATTCACTGCTGTTAACACTATTAATTAAACATTTTGTATGATCGTGAATAACATCTGTCTTTACCTTAGAAAACAGTAAAAGTAAGCATTACTTCCTGGTTTTAACCACATAAACAGACTGACATCTACATAATTTTTAGTTAATGATTTTGGGCCAAAGAATTTCTTCACAATTATTTCATCTGCTTGCTTGGTTTTCAATGACAGAATTGATTCTTAATGAAATTATTTTTTAAAGAGCAAAATGTGTTGTCAGCAAAAAAGACACAAAATGAAAAAATTATCTTCTCTTCAGAGCTATGAGTATGGAAAACAATAAATACAGTAGCAAGGCAGACATATAAGAAAAAGGGTCTTAAGAGTAAGGACAGCATAGACAGGGTTAAGGTGACAGCAAAGATATACTCTTACATAAGCATCTTCTGAAGTGACAGACCTATACTGCAGCTGGAACACCAGACTGCAATTCATAAGCCCTTCTTCTGCTTAAGGAAAATCTTTGGGTATATGAAGTTGAGCAGAGAATGAAATAAGACCATTAAAACTGGAGCAGCCAAAGCTGAGGCCCCATATTCACGTCTTTTACACACCTACATATGTACACACACCTAGACATGCTTTGCAAAAATGTTAAATCTTTGGTTCTTAATAAAAGAAAAAAATATAAGAAAGAATACAGAATCATCCATTCTGGAGCATGTCCATTAAAATGAAGAGTTTTCTCTAATTAAAACTAGAATCTTTGGGGACCATTTCTCCATTTTCTCCTTCCAAGAAACATCAGATGGAGGGGAGGCTAATTGGGCCATATTGATTTCCTCTGGAAGTCCAGTGATGTCCACATAAACACTAAAGCTCTTAGTCTTGTCTTAGGAGTTCTGTTTCTTAGTGTTGTCTTTAGGACAACTGTCCATGCTTTGAGACTACTTCAAATCTATGTTGTTGGAACAGGATGGAATGTGAAATGATTTACAAAGGAGAATAGCAGCATTTTTGCTGTTATGTCAAATCTTGCACTGAATTGTTTTTGTTTTTTTTTTTTCTTTTTCCCCCTTAATCTTTCAGCATAAATGACAATGTCACTTGCAGTTAAAGCAGAGCACTTTGACATAGCTGACATCAAATTTCCTTAATGCTTGATCTGCCCGGAAAATGTGCAAAAACTGGCATGTCTGGGAAAGAAAGTGTATATGACTGCTGAGGAATCCTATTCTCAAGATACTTGTTACAGAGTGCTAATGTCAGAGTGACAACAAGGCAGCTTTTAAATATCAGAATTACACAAAAACAAAATGTGAATATTTTCTAAGGATAGCTAGTTCAGACAGAATATCCCTCATTGTTGTGTCTTTTCCCTTTTCCTTAGGCATATTAGTCACCTCAAAATTGTAATTTGTTTAGATTTCAGATAAATTAAGTCCATTTGCTGTACATAGCTTTATTACAATTTTTTTTTTTTTTTTTTGACAAAGCAAGATATTTATTTTTTTTTTCCACTGTGTATTTAACTTGGCTGACATCAGCTAAGAGTTCAGTCAATATATTCCAGGTAGGAATGCTGGTTCCATTAACAGACATTATTAATAAACAGTAATATAAAGAGAAGAATGTGAAATTATTTAGCTGAGACAATCTCTATACAGCAACATTTTAAATATTGTTTGAAAAACAACAATGCATAGATTATGTGTGATAAAATATTCTTTTCAAGTATGATTAAATAAATTTTTGTACGCATTCAAATATCCTCTCATGTATAGATTAATAAATTAGAATGTGTCTAAGTATGCATGCAAGCAACAATAAACAAGTTTTCAGATCTGTCAAACACTTTCTTCTTGTTGCTTCAGGCTTCTTTTTGTATGTTACCCTTTGTACCTTGAGTTAAGTTAGCTGGGTATGCCTGCTTTTGTGGGGGTGTTGCAGGAGCAGAATATTTATCAGAATAGAGTATCAATTTTTCTGAAATTTCCCTTGAAGTGGAAATTATCACCAATAAATTATTTGAAACAATCAGATTTTATTTCTTAATTATAGCGTTTTTTTCAGAGTACTATGAGAAATGAACATAACCTTTATCATACAAAATCACTATCTGAATGAAATATGCTGCCACAAAAATTAAATCAAAATTAAGCCACTTTAGTTTTTTCTTGAAAAATAGACCAATTCCTAGTAAAAATTATTTTATTTTCTGTTACAAATAATATTCATAAGCATTATCAGCCCCCAGCTATGTGATGTTGATCAGTTTTCATCTTCTAGAATGTTTGCATGGAGATGTTCATTTTGTTCTTACTCAATGGCATCATTCTCACCTAGTTTCAGATAATCACTATATGAAAATCTACATCTGATCAAATTGTTTAGTCTCTCCGTAAAGTCAGGGAAGAGAAATACATTCCTCTCCAGTGCAGTTCATCTTACCCAAAACCAGACATTTTAATGAACATGTAAAATGAAGTTTACCTTAAAACCTTTCTGTTTGTCTCTCTTGACTTGGGTGTAGGTGTCCAGGTGTTGGCAGGGGAACAGTGGTGGGGTTTGGGAACGGGAAGGGTGTGATGTGCCTGTAGGAGCGGCCTCTGTGACAAGGGAGACCAGGGCAGCCAGCCAACTCCAAAAGGATCCCACCACAGAGAACAGCTGAGTCCATCAGCCATCTTCTCACATCTGGCAGGATGAAAATTTTATTTTATTTGGATTCCTTAGTATTTTTTCTAGTTTACTAATCACTTACAACCAGTGGCATTTGTACTATTATACTAGCATTTGTACTATATTTGTATTTCTATTACATTAGTATGTTTTATATTTCTAATATATATAATATGTGTATTTGCATATTTTTACTACATACTAGAGGAAATGTAAACTTAAAAAAAATGCAGAGTTGTTCTCTTACTTGTGAGTTTGTACACCTCATGAACTCATTTAGCTAAAAGATTATCTCTATAATCTGAATTGGAATGAACTTTTGCTTTCCTCATGTTCCTCTACAATACAAATGCAGAGTGATGAAGCTTACACTCCAATTATGTTTTACAATGTTGACCATGAAAACTTCATTGTAATTGTAATGTCAGATAATTTCCAAGAACATGGTTCTGACTCGGAACAATGTGACCAGCTGCAGAAAGGCAGGACTCTGCCAAAACCTGTCACTTTTCATTTGGTCACTACTTCCAGGAGAGCTGTTCCACATTTTATCTCTGTTTAGGGCTTTCCTTCATGAAATTTGGCTTCTTGCAGTGTGATAGCTCCATGCAGTATCTGCACGTGTCAGCAGGCCCAGCACAGGATTGTGCCTCTCCACATTATCTGTTATCAAAGGTGTGGGAGCGAAGACATGATCAAATGTCTTTTTCTGGAGAGGTTAACACAACACTGCATAAGAATGTGAGGTTATGCCCCACAGCTGGAGGTTAAGACAACTTCATTTCAGCTGGTTCACACGGCAATTTATAGGTGGCTACAGATCAAATTGGCTGGCAGTGCACTGACCAGGAAAGGACACACACCTGTGTTCCAGGCCTACAGCTCTCTACTGCCATAAGGGCAGTAATTTCCAGTAGAAAGTGGTAAAAAACAGTATTAGAAAATAACATCAGAAATAATTTTAGCCATTTTCTAAATGAACATGTATCTGAACTTTTGGATTTTTTTAATTAAACTTAGAAATGAAACATCTAGCTCACTTTTCTTTTGACAACCTTCTTCTCTTACTTCTGAATTTCTCTTTGCTGCTTTCAGGAGTAAAACCCCAAAGCAGGTTAGTCTGAATTTCTTCAGTTTCATTACAAAAGTTTTGTGCAGATCTAGCTAAAATCTTTGGTTTAGAACTATAATGATTAATGTCCTGAGCCACAGAGAGAGGAGATCTGAGCCAGAAAGAGAAGAGAATAGAAAACTCAGAAACAAATGGGACAGACAAAATTGAATACAATTCCTGACCCCAAACCTGCTGAAAGAGTCTTTTCACAGTTTGATATTTCATATTCCTTCTCCCTTTCTTTAAACTTTAGAAACTGATAGTACTTCATTTTCCTGTCAGTGGCAAACTCTTCCTTCATCTCATATAATCTCAGATATTAGTGAGTGAAGAAGAGTTGGTTTGGGTTTTTTATTTCTCTTCATTGTTTTTCTCACACTATCTTACACTTATAACAGGCTTCCAGATATAAATGAATTCTTAATTGTGCTAAATTAGAGTTAGGCATGGAGCATCTTATTTTTGAATGAAATGTCTGATTTCGCAATCCATATCATCATCGTATCTTTTCACATATTAGTGCCGGGAAGTAAATGGATTTAGAATTGTGTTGGCTGCACTGTTAGAGAAATGCAAATAAGTTCATCTTGGCTGATATCTTGCTTGTTTTACAATCAATATGTTTACTGACTTATAAAATGATTGTGAGAAACAAGTAAAACTCCAGGATATCAGTTATGTTAGATCTAATAGAAGCCAAGCAAAACTCACTGGTCTGAAAATCTCAGTCATTAGTCAGATTAGACTGCATGCCAAAGAAAAAGATATAATGGCTGTAGGTTGTTTCAATTTTGAGAAAGAAATCTGCATCACATCAGAAATGAAATCAAAAGAAATAATTCTTGAGATCACCATCTGGTCCAGTATAAGTCATGCACGGATCCGCAATGAGTTCATAGGCACATACTGAAACTGCCCATGAGAAAGTTGTATTAGTCCGTAGGTACTGTCAGCTTTGGATCCTGTGAGTATTTGCTATATGGGTGTGGTAAATACAGCAGGAGGAACTGATTCATGTTTTTATTCCATAGCCATTATATCAATAGAAATAAATTTCAATAAAATTTAAATATATTCTTGTATTCCAGTGACGTTTGAAAAAACATGGGTCTGTTTTAGGCAAATAACATTTTTAAATGCTGAAACAGGAAAGCTGGCCACTTGTAATAAAGGCCAATGAAACAAAATACTATATTTCAGGAAGAGGAGGAATCTTTCCATGAGGTGATCAAAGTCATTATCTTTTGTATCCTGATGTAACAGTCAGTGAGGATTTTCTTTTCTGCTTGAGATGACAGAAACTCTCCACACTCCTCTTTAACCTTTCCACTCCTCCTGCCTGAACTGCCAGACTATTTGCTGAGTTGAGCAAAGGTTGGTCTCGGTTCTGCCAATGGACATCTATTTGATTAGGAGTGTTCAAAAGCTGAATGGCTTATTTAAGAGAGACTGGCTTCTGCAGTTGGCTGCAGACAGTACCTTTCTGGAAGGTCAGAGATCTAGTTTCCTGTGACTGCTCTAAATCAAGCTGAAAGTGTGTCTGATTGGTCTTCTCCTACCTCTGAGGAGATTGCCCACGCATCAGGCAACACAGTAAGCAAACAGCCAAGGAAAAACTTTAAACATCGCACAGGAAAGGATTTAGCAAAAGATGACTCTGTGAAAATAACCTATTGATATTAAAACTAATAGGATTAAAGAAATACTAATCCTCCTATCTGGCATGACGGATGACCCATGGATGATGTTTCAAAGCAAGAAGGGATTGTAAGAGAACACTGGTCAGAATGAGGAACAAGGCTGAAATCCACTCAACCATTACTGGAGAGGAAAATGAAAATCTGCCCAGAATGAATAGAAAAGGTTACAGAAAAAAGAAATCTTCCTGTCCATGGCCAGAAAGGTGCACTGCAGCAGTTCCTGTTGTGCAGTTTTATTTTTATTTACATTTGCTCAGTAGACCTACGTAAGTTTTGACAGGCCATGTGAGGGGAGACCAGACCAGCCATAGTAATAGAACTCCATCCATTGCATGTGGACTATTGCATAAATAAAAAGAGCCTGAAGAAGGAGAATAGAAATAAACTCTGCATAATCTTTGAAAATAGAACCTTATTTTTTTGTAATATGTTATTAAGAAAAATTGTAAATATACTTAGCAATGCACACACAATACTTCCTGTGGCCTCCAGATTGGGGGAAAAAAGGCTATAGACAGCAAAATAGAATGAATCTGTTCCTTAAGCTACTTATGTGATGAATTACAGTGGAACGTGCTCGGTTAGCTTTTCAATTACCAAGAGGGCTCTTTTCCCTAGCTTGCCATGTTGCTTGAATGATTTATTTCCAATATACCACATTGATTTCCCATAAATTTGTCATTTGAATTAATTGGAAACATAAAATAATGACAATAGTTTTTGCTTTCTTAGGTGTTTTTCTGCTTTATTTATGCACATGTATATTGTATTTATATATTAAGAAAGGGAAATATCAGAAAAAGGAAGATGATTGTGAAAGAACTTTATTAGAGAGATGGAGAAACGAAGGAAGAAGGTCAAAGTCTTGTTGATGGGAAGACAGAAAGAAAAGGAAATATATTAGTGGAGTGGCATGGTGATCACATACATAAGACAGGGTCTGCCAGGGCTGTGTGTACATGGCTCAGGAACAGCAGTCTCCAGAGCACGAGCCCAGCTGGCCTCTGCCTCCTGTCTGCACATTTTTCTGCCTGAGTGCCTGGTGCTTGCAGGCGGAGGGCCCACACACTACACACAGACAGGCACAGCCGGCACCATGGAGAACAAGTCCGCCTGCACCCACAGATACTGAATCCTGCATGCTCTGGAGAGGGAGCCAGCCAAAACTGAGCACCTTCTACAACCTGTGCAATGCACAGTGAATAAAGCATCTTCAGCAGATGCTGGGAGCACCAGGAAGTTCCTTCCTGCATCCAAGTTTGTGGTGAAATTATGGACCTGCAACATCCTTGGATTGATGCTTATCGTTCACACCTGACATGCAGAAGGTAGTCTCTTCCCTAGAATTACCTTTGGAGAGAGCATGTGTGGGCCACATTTCTGCTTTTTTTCCTGTCTTTCTAACATCTACAGTAACATACTTTGGTGCTGCAGTGTCTCAGCAATAGCACACTAAGGGGATTGTATTTGCCACTTACAGTTTCCTCCCTCTTCAGGAAGCAGAGTTCCTTCTAAAGTGGACCATGATAGCAGTGTTCCTTCTTCTGCTCTACATTTTTTTCTTCCAATCAAACTAAACACTGAGAAGTGGTCATTGAGGAGCTGAGATATGCAGGAAGATTCCAGTTAGCCATTATTTTTTCATACACAAAAGTGCAACAAATACACTTCTATTGACTAAGTTGGTATGATTTTTACAGAGTTGTATCTTTTAGAACATTCTGAAGTAGATAAATTGGTTGCACATTTATTACTCACACAAATTTATTCATAAAGGGAGGGATATTGGACTTATCATTTCTGCAGTGTGGAAAATAGGCAAAGATTATTATGTATTGCAGCTCAGTAAGATGAATTCAGCTTTTAATGGAATTTCTCAGAATTCCTTCCTTCCTTCCCTCCTTCCTTCCTTCCTTCCTTCCTTCCTTCCTTCCTTCCTTCCTTCCTTCCTTCCTTCCTTCCTTCCTTCCTTCCTCCCTTCCTCCCTTCCCTTCCCTTCCTTTCCTTCACCCCACTACCTGTCTACTGTACCCAGGACCCCAATATAAGTAGATTTTGCTTGTATATATTTTTACTCTGACGCTGATCCATTCTTATATGTGTCTTGCCATTGATGTAAACACCAATTCTGTTCTCAACAGATGCAAAATGTGCTTTCATTTGGGAAAGGCTTACATGTAAAGATCAAATATGTTACACATGTGATCTCTACAAGGGAGATTTCTGAAGTTGCCTTGTCTCTAATTCTGTAATTTCTTTAATAGTGATACATAGACTTTGTTTTTCAAAATTTATTTGAAATTCAGAATTCTGTAATTATGCAATTTGTCAATTTGTCTCCATTTGTTCAGTTCTCTCACAGAGGCATTATGTCCTGTGGAAATAATAACATGTAATTAGAGATTGCCATGTAGAGTATAGAAAATGTCAAAATTGCTTGGATCACTTAGCTGTTGTCATTTCCTGCAATTTGAGGACTTCATTACTTTATTATTTATAAAATAGATTTTTAATATATTTTTCCTCAATAAAAAGGAAAAGACATCTAAAAAAAAACCTGAAATGCATTAGGAAAATTGACTTAGTAGAAGCCCTACAATATCTGTCTCAAGCCGGACATGGATTATCTTCATTCATGTCTTGAAGGTCAACTGAAAAACAAAATGCTCTATCATAAGTCTGCATGCCTGAATACCAGTTTTGAGCAAATAATTGCTGTTGAAGTTGTTTGTCCTTTGTTTTGGTAAATTAATCTATTTTCCTTTTTTGAAGAGAAAAAAATATTTTAAGTGTTTTGATAAAAGCTGAACATATATATCTTAGTTTGGATATACTAGTACACCAGGACATAAGTCATAGAATCATAGAATGATTTGGGTTGAAAGGGACCTTAAAGATCATCTAGTTCTGACCCCTCTCAGTCCAGATACTTCACAGCCTGGTCCTTATTAGTAGTACAGAATCCCAAGCTTGACTTCATCTATTAAGAAGTGGTAACATCCTAAACACTCACACCTGAGAAAGACTCCTCTATCCCTGTAATAAGGGCTAGGGTGAAAAGTTGGTCCAACATAAGTCACCATATTCTGGATCAGAAACTACTTTTTGCAGCCATCACCTGAGAGGCAAGATGCCTGTTTCTTATTGTACCTTTGTAATATTTTAATTTTCCTGGCATGCATGCCTCCAACACAAACAAAAATTCATAAAGAATATGCTATTTAGCCCTAGCACGGAAAAAGGTTCTCTTAGTGTTACCCCTATCCCTGTATTAGCTGGGAAAAGACAACATCTGCTTCTGAGCTCTCATTAACTGCAATTGCACTTTTACTCTGTATTTTTGTGTATAGAAAAATGATAGGTGGCCTGTAATTGCAACCTGCTCAGAACAAGCAAGCAAGTCAAACGGTAAGGTCAAAGCCCTCATTTTTCTTTTGCTCTGTGGACACCCTCAGGGTAAACAGCAGAGATGATTCCCATCACTGTGTCAGATTTCTTGCTGCCAGCCAGCCCAACAACTGTAGCAGCAATGCAGAGACAGAGACTGGTGAATACTTCATAGGAAACAAGCACCAAGCTAAACTATTTCACAGCTCATTCGCTACTCACTTCTTACTAGAAAATACAATGATGACAGTGATTTTTAAAGCCATGATATTCAGTGTATTTCATATTTATTCTTTTATGTAAGTACAGGTCTCCTCTCCTGGTGAGCCAGCAGAGAAGAGGTGAGTACAAAACATATAAAATGCAAATAGCTGTGTCTATTAACCATTGCTCAGCCAGGGTTGAACTGATGTTTCTTTCTGATGTTCTGGTCTTGGTTGGATTCAATCTTCAAACACTGTTTTGGGGAGCCATTGTAGAAGGAATTTGTAAGCTTTCAGTTTTATGCTAAACCATTTCCCACCACCCCTTTTTTTTCAGATGTTACTCTTTCCTCTCCTTGTCTCATGTGCCACCAGGAATCTATAGCAGGAGGATCTGTGGAGAGGGGAAGGGAGTTCTGTAACTACAGCTTTGACAGCAGATACTAGATCCTCATGGAACCCTGATTTCAGTACTGAGCAGGCTGTACTGAGCGACAGAAGGAGGTACCACATGAAAAAACATGCCACTTCATTTACAGATAAATGGCCCTTTTTCTTTTTAAAAAATGGCTCTTTTTTTTTTTTTTTTTACCACTTTTGGTATAGTCTTGTTCTTTTAGGCATCTGTTTTGTTACGATCATATCCAAGATATTGTTTATTATCTGTCTCTTCCGCACAGTTTCTAATACTTAATACAATGAGCTTTTGCCCAGAGACATTGATCCATGGTTGACTGTGCACTTTATTACTAAATACTTTCCTACAATCAAATATAGGTAAACAAAAGGCACTTAAAAAAAAAAAAAAAAAGAGAACACCCAAGCCTCAAATATGACAGGCAGATAAATTATGGAGACAGACTCAACATATTAAATTCCAAAGTGTCCCACTCTTTCAAATATAAAAGAGATCTCCTCAGAATTTAGGATGAAAGCTTTAATCTCTTATTTCTCTTCCTGTAGAGAGTTAGGTGTGCTGAAAGCTGGAAGAGGAGACAGAGAGAAGAGCTCAGGGTGTCTGTGGGGAAAGCCGTGCTGTGGTCAGGATATAACACAAAGGCACCTATTATCATGTAGTTAATAGCAGTTTCTGTGAGAGGAAGTGAAATGCAAATGTTTTTTAGGCTTCCTAGACTGTCAACCTTCCATTGGGTTAAATCTGAAATTGAGAATTATTTATTATATTTTTTTTCAAGGGGAGATTTTCAGAAATTTTGCAGGTCCAGGTGGATAGTTGGTTCACTATCACATTTCCTCAAAGTGGTTGACTTCTGCATTGGCTGAAGGAAGGACCTCCGGACTCAAAAGCCAGAGCTTCCAGTTAAAATTTATACTCCTGTATTGTGTTTTCTGATGTAATGTTTAAATCATGTTTGTATTGTGTATAAGTATTAAAAAGCCTGCATAATTTCACAGGAAAAATATTATGTCACTACTATACATGTGCTCAGAAATAGATACTTGTAGTTGAAATTTTGAGGGGTGTCATAGGTTAGCAAGCATAGTCCCGGAAGGGACGTCCTTGCTAAGGGGTGCTTACAGTTTCCTCTGTGACCTGACAGAACCTATCAGCTGGCCAGTTTGAATATGGACAAGTCTCTAAGCCACTTAAAGTTGTGATCACCTCTGTGATCCACATTTAAGAATAGGCAAACTCCCCCTCCAAGCTCTCTCTCGTTTCCGGCGCTGGCACAGGTGGCTGCGGGCCCCGTGTGGGGGCCAGCGGGCCCGGCCAGGCCCTGCTTGGGCCAGGCCGGGCCGGGCCACGGCCATCCTGGAGCCATGGACCTGTTCCAGCCATGGAACCCCCCCCCACTGCCTTGCCGTGGGCAGCCGGAGCGGCTCGGCTCTCCCCCCTCTCCACTGCGATAAGAAACATTCAACATTCCAGCTGCAAAGCTACAAGGCCGAGGTGAGAGTAACCCTTTTATTGCTGTGAAGAGCTGAAAACCTGAGGGAAGAGAGAGAAGAGATGCTTAAAGCTGAAAGTCTGTTGTGAAGCTATGATATATCAGAGTATCCTGTTGTAATTTCATGAAGATATGGGGGGTGGAGTGTTCAACTCGTAAGCAAAAGCACCTGCGCTGAGATAGGCAGATGCTGACGCAGCTGTAATTTCATGAGAAGTTTGGACAGGGAGAGATGAACCAGATGAGGACTTTTGCTCCAAACGGGAAAGGAGAAAACCTCAGTCCGTAGAGATGAACCAGATGAGGACTTTTGCTCCAAATGGGAAAGGAGAAAACCTCAGTTCCTAGAGATGCTCCCAGAGATAGTCCTAAAGATGAAGATGATGAAGACCCTTTGCTCCCAGGGAAGGAGAAGGGCCTCTGTTTTTGTTTCTGAACGGCTCGACCTTAAAATTGTACCCCAAAAAACTTCAAGAGTGGACCCTCGAAAGCAGTTGCGGGAAAAGCTGCAAGTCGGGGGAAAGGACTCACACGCAGGCAGAGAGACTCCTCTTCCTAAATGGACTGAACAATATTTGGAAGTGGGCGGCTGTCTCGTTGTGATAATGTTCTCATAGCATGAGCAAGAAGAGACTTCTCTTTCTAAATGGACTGAACAAGGTTATTATGGAAGTGGTAAACAGACTGAACATCTTAAGGGTTGTCTTTGAACATTGTCAGTGGGAGAAGGGAGGAAGGTGGGGGGAGGAGGAGGAGAGTTCTGAAGGTGGTATAATTTTTTTCCTCTTTTAGGTCTGTTAATAAACTTCTTTATATTCTTTCAAGTTTGGTGCCTGCTTTGCATTTCTCCTAATTCTTATCTCACAGCAGATAAACAGTAATGAGTATTTTGGACCAAACCACTACACTAAATTGGTGTTTCCGCCCGGTTACAAACCGAACCCGCGACAAGGGGTTTTTTGTGCTGCCTGATATCACTATATGAGCTTTCAAATACCATGGCTAGAGAGATGTTTTGAAATTTCACAACAAAATGTTAGTCATTAAATTCCATACTCTATATTTTAGTCCTACATTTAAATGGATTTAAAAATTACTCATAATTATAAGCCTTCATAATAAAATGCTGACACCTGACATAGAGAAATTACATTTTAAGTGAAATCATGAAAATGCTGCACTAAGCACATCTATATTTAGTGTGGAAGGAGAAAGATCTATTGGTGCTTGGCCCTATGGTATCAATGAACTTCCTGTAGAAAACACCTGACACCACAAAATTAATCAGTGCTTAGTATTCCATAAGTAGTAGAAAGTAGTCTTAAGTCTGTCTAAATTAACACTAGAATTATCTACTCTGTCCCAACATTTGTATTTTATATCATCACCATGATTAATGTGTTTATATTTTCTTGCCTGCCTTTTGTTTTCTTTCTAAACTCTCATATGAACCCTTAGATTTTAATTAAGAAAAGAGGTCAAAGTTCAACTGCTAAGTTGAATTACAGATAAAACTTCAAAATATAACTTTAATATTGAATTGAATGGTAAGGCTGTCAGTACTGGACTTTGAGAAATTATATTATTTTATTTTTTCTATTTAGTTCTTATTAAATATTTTTCTAAATGGCTTTGAGACATCAGAAATCAGTTTAAAAAGGGTTAGGAATGTCAAATTTGGGACAAATGTCAGTGAAAGGTAAAGTACTAACACTTGCAAAAACTTCTTGTCATATTTATCTCTCAGTACCAACACCAAAATTCTTGTATGAAGATGTGTGTGCTTGTATATGCTAAAAATTAAGGTATGCATTGACTTTCATGGGTTTGGATCAAGCCTTACACAGGATTACTGTAAACTGAAAGTTTAATGAAGTCATGGTATCTAAAATTAGAAGATTGCTCAAGGAAATGTATTGTAAAAAATTTTGGCTACAATTTTCAACATCACTGGAAAATTAACATATAAATTAATAACAAAGCTACTGCCAGAAGCGCTTATGAGGGCAGCTTGTTGGATTAGGCAGTAACACATAATTAGACATAGCTATTACCGAGGATATCTAGATTCAGCAGCACCTAAGAGAAATGGGAACTTGTTTGCCCTCCTCATCTAGTATTCTTTCAAATGAAAGATAACTTCTCCATGTAAGGCATTGTTGCATTTAACTTAGAGCTGCAGGCTTGGCTAAGAACTGATATGTACTGACAGGAGAAATGACAGCTTTACAGTTAAAAACATTTATTCAGAACCAAATCCCGAAATGTAAAATCAGCAATGTTTGTAAACCACTGAGCAAAATAAAGATCTAAAGTCAGATTCTGCATATTGAAACATCAGTGGAACTCAGATTCTAAGTTTTGGGTACCATCTGTAAATGACTATGACCCATCTGTAAATGACTATGAAAGTATATATTTCTTCCATGGGTCATTTATGCTGTCTTGACATGAGAAAGGTCACACACACTACCACTGTCAGCATTATAAATACACTTTGGAAGACTGACAGCCTCTCCTTAGTACAGCTACTGCCAGGTGCTGTAACTACCCTCACTGTTCAGGAGTCCTGAGATTTAATTTTCTCTGTATCTGTGTCCACGGAGACTGCTCATATATAACACCAGAGAGGTCAAAGCTCTGAAGCAAAGAACGGATGTAGCTGGACATGAGGAAGACAAAATTCTGTTCATAAGAGCCACTAATTACTTCCGTCTCTGCTCCAAAGATTGATTGCTTTTAAACAGTGAAATGGCTCTCACAGAAAGATGAAGTAGAATACTCAGTAGCTCAGACAATCACCAGGGATTGTGTGCTCTTGGTAGAGTGAGATTTCAGTACTCAGCTTGCTTTCTTTAAAGTGGAGACTTAAATTTGAATTTTCCCAATAAAACATTAACCAGGTGGGCCAGGATTTTCTGAACTTGAACGAAACAAAATCTCATTATGTGAACAAGCTACCCAGCCTGCTGATCAGAGATCACAACAGGCTGTAACCTCTTGAGCTATTGCAGTTTACCATTGGCACTTAGTTCACATCTTGATTCACTGGCAAAACACATGTGGATAAAAAGTGAGGAGAATATATTCAAAATGAAAAATCATTTACATTGAATCAAATATAAATGCTAATGCAGTAGTCAAAATTGCAAAACAGACTCAGTCTTGTGTTCCATTTAGTACTTGCAATTAACTGTAATGATGCTTACTGCAGAAGAAACATATCCAGTATAAAATTAGATTCCTTTTTTTGTTTTCTCCTATCAGATTACTCTGGATTTACAGTGGTGTAGTAGAAATAAGAAGAGAAATATAAAATAAAATAAACCAACAATTAATAATAATAGTAATAGTTGCTGTTTGTTTACTTAAAAATGCTTTCTTCAGGACTTGGAGAACACTAAATTTCCCCTCATTTTTATAGATGTATTTTTATAGATAAGATTCTGGGGTCTTCATGTAACATTGACATATTACTTGGACTACAGTTTTCAATGTCTTACAATTTAATTTAATATTTTTTCCCTTACACAGCAAGTGTAGATTACATGAGTTTTAGGATTGTTTTTTTCAGTCTTCTCCCCTCAATCTTCTTAACTCTGCAAATAGATACTTCATGTTTTAAGTACAAATAGTAAACTTTGTTCAAGAATAATTCATATGACTTGGGCTGTGAATGCCACATTTGTCAGTGTTATAGAGTACGGGGATCATCATAAATCCTCATCAGCTGTAGATTTTCTGAAAGTGTTAACAATGGCTGCTCCTAACACTAACACATGTAGTATTTAAGGCATTCAGGACATTTGAAGGCTTCAGATGTTTTTAGGTCAGGTGTGTCTACCTGAAGCTTCAGCTGTACTAATAAGAACCAGTGTTGTCTAAAAATTAGGCACAAATTCTCACATATTTAAGGGATAATGGAGTCACTGAAATGTTTAAATGTCATTGAGGGGAAAGGAGATGAAGGATTGACTTGCAATGAAAGAAAGTATCAGGAATTTCTCAGTACGGCAAGCGCCTGAAGATTTGCAATTTGTCCTGACTCTCCACATGTGAACAGAAATAATGTTTCATCTTTCCTAATACCATTACATGAGATTAATACCTGGACTACATGAAATAGTTTTGTTGAAATAGGTACCTCCCCTTTTTCTTTCATTCATCCACTGTCAAGTCCTGTCTGACTGTGACCTGTCGAGGTCTTCTGCTGGATAAATTACTGATGGGGAGAGGGAGGGGAAGGAATGACTGCCCTAAGTTTTATTGATTGAATGAGCACTAAGCCAGCACTACTCTGAACAGGTTTAGTTGTCCAAACGTCATAAATACATTTTCGATGGGTTATCATTTAATAATCCTTGGCTATTCATATAGCGTATTCCAGTGAATACATAGCCATACTCTGCCTGAAGACAGATAGCTCTGCAGGCTAGAAAGAGGACAGACTCACACTCAAACTGTGCCCCACAAGCTTTGTAGATACAAATTCCTGGAACACTTGGCTCTGGGAACTCAAGCATGAAGTCCAGTAAAGATAAGGATGATACAATCACAGTTGCAGCAGAGCAAATAATCACATGGCTTCCTCCTGAGAACAAGCATGCACACAAAATAAATTCATCTTTTGGTTAGGAAAATGATCAATTTTCAGCTACAGATCTAAACCCAATTTTAAAAAGAGAGTGCAAAATACCTAGATACATATATGTGAAAGTGCAGGTCTGAAATAATGTATCTACTGCAAGTTTGCCAGTAGAGAGAGAAAAACAGGTGCCCTGGTCTAATGATCTAGCTATAATATCTCACATACACTACTGAATCTTAAGCAGCTGAAAGGATTGATAATTTGTAATGAGCATTTGAGCAAATCATGACAAAGCAGATTTCTTGAATTTGTTTGCAATCTCTTTGCATTAATTAATATGTGCATTAATAATTATTTTATGGCTATTGCCCTGAATGACGACAACACAGATGTGGAAGATCTGCATGGACAAATTAGACAGGTCACAAACCTGGAAAAAACAAAGCAGTGAGCACTTGGGAAAATGGGCAAAGAAGAGATCAACACAGTAATCGTCAATGTTCAAGGGATGGTACAAAGATGGACAAAATATCTCTCCTGCCTTGACACAAAAAATTGGGAAGAGAAAAGCCTTGGAGCACTGAAATACATCAATATTTGGACATTTTCATTAGTGGGCACTTTTAAGAATAGACAAGAATTACTGGAAATTATTTAGGACACGTAGGAACAAACACGTGAGGTACTCATTTCACAGATTTCCATCCCACCATGTGTTCTATGTAAATCTTGAGTGATGATTAAAACATTTCCTCCATGAAACTTTTCTAGCCCACAAAGTCAGTGTGAAGTGACTGGGAGGTACTTTGTGTGCTAGGAGTGATTCTACAAAGATTTTCCTCTGACTCCCCGTTTTCTGGTCCTGGCTTCTACTTCTTTTTGAACTTGAGAATAGATGGGGAGCAATGAATGCTCACAGAAGTAATTTCTGTCAGGAGGAACATCTTTCTTCTGTTACCTTACATCACACTTTATATATCTTTTAACATCAGAGACCTAAACAGTATACAGACATACGGCTCTAAAATCATCTAATTTTGAGGTTCTTGACCAAATGCTTTTACTCCATTGGCACACACCTTCCAGACACTATCTGCATCAGTATTGGAATCATATTAGTAGAGGATACAGCTCCAAGTTCCTTCTGAAAGATGGAGGTGCAGGGCTTTGGTAATTTTTTTTTTTTTTATTTATCTACTCTTGGTATTGTGACAGCATAACAAGAGCTGAGAATGTAGTAAAACAGCAAGAGTTTTAAAAATGTAAACCTTATCCATTCCCCCACCATGTTGCAATAGATTTAAAGAAGTAATGCATTTGGAATAAAGATGATGGAACCATAAAAAAAATATCTTGTGATGAAAGAAAAGTAGCCTCTGTGAAAAATGTTGAAATAGTGTTTCATCATTTTTTGAGAGAAATTGTTTGGGTGGTGTTTTCCATATAGAGAAAAAGGGAGATTAAAGATTTAACTTAATCCTTGCAGATGACAATTCACTTGTCATTTCCTATTAAAAATAACTGGATTCTGTTTTTCCTGCTTGGGTTTGTAGAAGGTTTTAATATTCACAGCTATGATTGCTCTTGAGACTTAAGTTTTTCTGTCCAGCAGGGTTTAGGATTTTCTCAAGATACATTCTATTGAATATTACTTTCTTTTCATATTAGAAATAAAATAGCAGTGAAAAACTTGCATCAAGTGAATAGCTTATGTCTCCTGTACATATAAATCTTTGAGGGTGTTAGGTTTATTTCCACACCTTTTTTTTTAAAGCTTTTTCCCCTAAATGCTTGCTGTTTCCACCATCATTGGTAGAAATGTTCTGTATACATTCGGTAAATCTTCAATTGTACATCTCTATAAGGAATATGACCCACAGTTCCCCATAGGTATCACCAATACATATCCCTTTATCCAGAAAGAGAAGCCCATGCACCCTCAAAGACTTGGTTGACAACACCACAGCATAAAAGCCAACTCTTTCCTTGTCTTTACTTTCCTCACTACCCCTTATAGAGAAGTGATGTTGATTAGGAATGTAAAGTTCCTACTAGAACTAAGATTTTTTCCTGACATAAAGTAATTTATTTATAAAATTTATTTTGCTATTGTGTGTTCACCACTGGAATTGCTCAGAAAAAAAAAAAAAAAATTGAAGGTTTTGGGAGGAGAGAAGCCAATAAATCCTGCCATGTCCCTTGGCTTGAGCTTGAACTCTGGAGTAACAGCTGATATGATTCTGAAGTGATAAGCAGTTTGACAGTGAGGAGGGACTATTAGTAATGAAGCAATGTGAAGAAGCAGTGGCAGGTGATGGGAGGAAACAGAGAATGGGAAGGAAAGGGTGTTCTGCTTAGGTTGGGAGTTTGCACTAATCATTTTGCTGGCCTTTTCCATAGACAAGATTAGGTACAGGTAAGTATTCCTAGCAAGTTACAAGGAGGTGGTTTTTGGGGGTAGTGGTTTTTGGGTGGGGGAGGAGGTGGTGCTTTTCTTTTGGTTTTGGTTTCTGTTGTTCTTGTTACTGTTGTTGTTTTGATGACATTTATGTACCTATACATAAATGGATACAGACACAATTACAACGCACAAGAAAATGTCATTCCTCCAAGTTAATAAATTGAGAGGACGGGCATAAACTATGCTCACTTCTTACCATGAGTCCTGTAAGCTAAAAGACACGTTTTAAGATGAAAATACATCATGCGAACATGGAAGTTTCTCTTGATATTTAAGTTTGGATATGTTAGTGGGTAGACGGCATGAGTCAAATCTGACCGATTTTCAGCATAGCTGTATCAATTCATAGCTGTATCAATAGTTTGCTGCTAATAATCCACAAAATCACCCTTCAGGGGACCTAAGATCTATCTCAGCATTTTTTCTTTTTACATAATTATCATAAATATCATCGTGCTTGTGGTTCAAACACAATCTCTCCTTCAATGGATAAAAGTTACTATACTTATCACACATGGTGCACTAAAAATTAATTACAGTGGAAAAGACCACAAACATTCAACCTACAGTTTACACTTAAAGCAATTGTAAGTGTACATAATTACCATATTGCAAACAGGTAATCAACCATTAAGATGGACTTTTATGGAGAAAGATTTCCTTGAAGCACAGATTATTGTTATAAGGGAATAGAGATTCTTGACTAATGTACACTGCATTCATTAAAAGCCACGAAACTGTGATGATTTTCTTCATCTGAGAATCTAATCTCTCCTACTTCCATGAAGAGATTGAAATCAAAACCCTCAAGGAATAAAAAGTTATATATCTAGGAAGCATTGCTGTTGTCCAAGGCAGCGACAACTGCATTATGCTGCTCTATGGATGCATATTTTCTGCTTACATTTTCTGAAGAGAGCTAAACCCCTATTATCTAGCTGACTCAAGGGTCCTTTGAAAAATTCAGGCAATTAAAGTTCATTGTAAGCAAAATATGTTTCTATTTGATTTTTGAAATGGGAGAAGAACAATATGTTCAATTTTCAACAAGTTGACTTTTGGATAATCAAAGCTGAAACAACTGAGATTAGCATCTATCTCCAAGTTGTGTTGAGCTTGTTTTGTTTTTTTGTTTGTTTGTTTTTAAAAGCATTGAGATTCATTATTTCTCTCATCTTTTGAATTGGGATTTCCCGGTTCTCTGTTCTCTTGAGACAGGACGACAGTGTATTGCATACTCCTCACTACATTTCTTTCTATTACAATCTGCTTTAAACAGACAGAAAAATCACAGACAAACCTGGTATGATTTGCAGGTAAAAGGGAACGAATGATAAAATTTGATTATTTCATTTTCTGCTGGCATTTTTTATAGCAATGATGTAGTGTCTCTCCATTTTGTTTCATATTATTCTCAAGTACAATTTTTCTAAGGTAACTGCGCACCTCAACAGTTTGTCTTGGGGTGACTTTATGATGTGTATTCCCTATCGCTGCCCTATGCCCAGAAATCAGTCCTGTGCCTTTCTGTGCCTTTAAACTGAGCCTGAGAGGGGGAGAGAAAAAAACGAGCGAACTTTTCAAAGGAGTTGTTCAAGGACACAGATATACATTCCTCTGCTTCTGCAGCAGCAAGAGCAGAGGAAACACCCTTCTTGCTTTTCAGCCAGCTTTCAGCTCCTCTTCTCCAGAGGGAGATGGAGAATTGAACTTTGTTTTCCTGGGACTTTGGTTTTTCCCTTCTTCTCTTCTGGACTGTTTCAACAGCATCAGAACACACCAGGAGAATTTTCCACCGAGGCCCTGAAAGTGGGCCCACACTGACCCAGCTCCGAGGAGGAGGAGAGAGACCACACCTACAGAAGGACTCTGAAATCTTCCCAGGTTTCTCTCCACAGCGAGAGGTTTTATCATTTAGCATTATTATCCTTTTCCTGTGTGTTTGTTAAATTAATAGTTTTTATCTCTTTCACTTTCCTCTGAGGAAAATTTCTTTTTTTCCCAAACCTGGTGGGGGAGGGTGGTTGTAAAATATTAGAGGATATTTTCCTCCAAATTTGTCCAAACTGGCACACAGGTACTTGTAAAAGAGTTAGAACTTAACAAATCATATAACTACAATTTTTAATGTAGTTTTCTGCTAAATTTAAATGTTGTGATGGCTTTTAATTTGCTTAATTTGATCAACTTTTGTCTAAAAACCTGAGTGCTTTCAGTGATCTGCAGTTTCAATTATTTCTCCTTCTACTAGGAAGTTACAATATAAGAATAGATTTTGCTGAAATCTAGTCACAGTTGTTTAAGATTGTGACTGGCGGAAGCTTCCTTGCAGGTAAAAAGAAATAATTTTTACTAGTTCTGAGAAATGCAAAATTTACATGCATACAGATATATATACCTTTACGTACATACAGAGAACAACTTTACCTAGTCACAAGCTTTCTTGTTCTCATGTCTGAGTCTGGACCTTCCCAGCTCATGAGGAACCTATCTCATCTATATGGATCTTGCCCTCACCCTTCCTGCCTTCCCCCGTAGCTATGCCAGTGGGGGCACAAGGTAATTATTTTCAGAGTTGGTATGAGGAAATGAGGCAGGTTGGCCAGCGGCCAAACTCTTGTCAGAGATGCCTAAATTGCAGGCAACAACCATGACTTTCTGGGTTGCACCATCTGCTCTCTGATGTCACCTTCTACTGTAAATTCCCCAAGAAAGCATCCAAAAGCCCTCCTGACCTTGCCAAGGGCAGCATCCTGCTGGTTCCTGTATGCAGGAATCCACTTTTACTGAATTGTCCACAGTCATTACCAGGTCCTGACTCCAGAATTACCTCCTTTCTTCTCACCTCAACCTTCCCACTGGAAATATTTTAAAATAACTGTTTTCATTAAATGTACTAAGGTTGATCTTGAGCTAATCTTCTGAAGTGATGTTTTGCAGAGTTATCACAGATGACAATTAGTAGAAATTAATACTGTAAAACACATCAAAATGTAGAAGATAGATGTCAAGAAGGATTGGAGTAGCCACTTCTGGTCTTCCACCTTCAAAGTCTTTGTTGCTGTTTAATCGCTTTAGTTTTCCTTGTTTTTTCTCACAGGATGAAAAAGACTTTTAACACATTTTTGAGATATTTTAAAGGTCCAAAGCATGATTCTCTGTCTAGATGACATTAGTAGTTACTGAAGAGCACTACTTTGTTTAGAATAGTGGTATCTGGGGACAAAAAAGAAGTGGGATGGGGAAAAGGCAGTGTCTCAAATAGTCAAGCACTTTTCAGCCCTAATAGATTTAAAGATGCCCCCCCTCACCATCTCTAATCAGTGGAAACTATGTGGTTACTTCTGAAAACAAAATGTAGGCATTAATGAGAAAAATGCTTCATAAAATTCATATTTTTCTTTCTTATACCTACCATTTAACTTACTGCAATAGAGCCAGCGCATGTAAAACTTTGTCTTTTATTTCGATTAATAAACCTATCATAAGGACATAAAAGATTGTTGTCCAGGAAAAGGTCACATGCCTCAGTAAGACTGCATCCTTTAGATTTATTTTAGCCTCACCTCTCTGCTTTGTAACTGTATCATTTAACCCCTTTGTCCATAAAAATGTCTTTGCTGGCTCTTAAACACATTTATTCTGTTTGCCATCTTATTTCATATGTTGCCAAGTAACAAAGACCACTGAAGCTAAGTAGGTCACCTCAAAGTCTTCCCTTTTCCAAAGAGAATAAATTTAACCTTTTCTTTTTTTTTTTCTTTCCCTCATAAGAGCAAACACTATGAAAGTCCAAACCTTTCTTTGACTGCTCTCTCTTACATATTCTCTGAAGCAGGGATATTTTGGGGATGGAAATAGAATCAGATTTGCTAAAAGACATTAACTAGCATTTCTTTTGCATGGAATATGTCTGCATGCCAGTTTTTCCTTTCTTCTTCTTTTTTTTTTTCTCCAGTTATCTGCTTATTTCACGTGATGTTTTGATTTGTGATCTTTTTCAGCAGCCTTTTTTTTTAGCTTTGATGGCTTTAAGATGGCTTTGATGGCTTTATTTTCCCAATAAAATATATCTCATGCTCATGAACTTCATGATGATAATATATATCATATAATAGTCTCTTTTTATGGTCAGTACTAATTTCAGAAAAAAAAATATAGAATTCTGGTTTTTAAATTTAATTATTGACATTGAGAAAAATGTATAGGCAAGACTACCAACCTATTGCTCTTGCTTTGGTATTAGCCTAAGGAAAAAGCATTTGACAATTCTCTAACGTTTGGTTAAGGTAGGGAGAAGATTTTACAGTAAACAATTGTTATGATTTGTCCCTGGCAAAGGCTCCTGGGTTCATTAGTGTCACTCTTTTCAGTAACTGTGGCTGTTTGTGGGACCTCATTTGCCCTGAGGAAAGGAGCCAGCTAGGGATTGTACAGACAATAGGCAATAAGCTGAATTAGTTGTTTTGGAGTTGGTTATTGTTCCATAGGAAAGAGTTAAAGAATGCGTGAGAAGGAAGTGGCAGTCAGAAGGCAGACGTAAGAATTATTCTGGTGGTGTTAGTCCAACCACAACTGCCCACTCATCTGGGGGTGCTGATGAGTAGGGTGGCAGATGGAGCAAGTCCAGCATGGCTACAGCACTCGTGCCCTGCCCCATGTGCTCAGCTTGATGTTCTGTGGGGCCCATGCCATTGCAGAGAAGAGGTATCCTGCAACCATTCCCTGATGCTGACAGATATCAAGGGATCATCTTACTCATCATCGCTGTCAGGCCAACTTGTGACACCCATGTTTTGCCATCTCCTGCTTATACTGTTCAACCATCCTGGACTCTAGTCTGGATGGCACAATCATTCTACCTTTAAGAAAAAAAAATTAGAAAGTAGTTTTTCACTTGGCACTATTGAGCTCCATCTTCAAAAGCCTTTGCAATATAGGACAGCTTACTGCTTTGATATGAACATCCCAAATTACCTGACCTGCTTTGCTACTTAATGTTCTTTAACATCTTTCCAGTCATTCTAATGAGAGTGGGCAGTTTTGTATATGGAAATTTTAAGCTCAGGATTTTAAACGTGTCTTTTGTTAATATTAGTTGAACTCAGAGCTATTTAAAACCAGAGGACAAGGGGAGATACAGTGGTTATTAGAAAAGATCCTCCTTACTACCTCTATTTGTTGTCATATTTGTGGATGTCTTTTCATGTTCTAATAGAATTAAAGCTATCATTAATAATTGAAATTATAAATGTGGCTTAGTGAGTAGATAAATGTTAATCCTTGAAGTAGTTTCTCTGAATAATTTCTTTGACAAACTCCTCTCTACAACTACCTAAAAGAAGGCTGTAGTGAAGTGGCTGCCGGTCTCTTCTCCCAAGTAACAAGTGACGGGACGAAAAGGAATTACCTCAAGTTGCACCAGGAAAGCTTTAGATTGGATATTAGGGAAAATTTCTTCACCCAAAGGGCTGTCAAGCACTGGAACAGGCTGCCCAGGGAAGTGCTTGAGTCCCCATCTCTGGAGGCATTACAAGGACATGGCACTGTAGATGTGGAACTTAGGGACATGGACTAGTGGTGGTCTTTGCAGTGTTGGGTATATGGTTAGACTCAATGACCTCTTCCATCCTAAATGCTTCTGTGATTCTATGAATGCAAAGAGGATTTCAAACATGGTGCTTATCAAATGAAAATGCTTTTTTACCATTCTGTTGGCAGGGTTTTAGATTACTTAGGGGGATTCACAGTTATGGTGAGGAAATAGGGAAAAGGAAAATGTCTTGAGTTTTTCATAGCTTTTATAAGCAAGTAAAAATGAGAAACCTATGTTGGTGATGTGTTCTAATGGGAAAGATGAAATAAAAGATCTAATACAAGGTCAAATAAATTGAAGGATAGGTAATTTTTTTTACTTACTGAATCGAAAAAATCTTTAAATTAATAAATTCTTTTTGCTTCTTCCCTCACTTGTCCCCCAAACCAATCAGAAACCACAGAATATTATCAGCTAAATAAGGGAAACAGTTAATTGCATCTCCTTTGTGTCCTGTGTTTTGTGATGTTCCTTCTGTTAGTCTCTGCTGGCCAAAGAATCAGTGAGGTGGTGTCTAGCATGTAACAAAATTACTGGAGGACTCAGGGGCTTACCTGAAATGACATTTATCTCATTGTTTTTAGCTGACTAGATTTCAGCTAGAAAGAATCCACTTAAATGTATTTAGTTCTCTCGGTATTTGAAGCCCAAGGTCTCATTCGCTGAAAATTTTTTGATGCAACACTATAACATGACTTTTTGTTACACTAATTATTTCCTTCCAGCTGTTACAAGAGCAGCTGCTGTATGTTGCACACACAAATCAGCAGCAAAGGTGCAGCCTTTCTCGTTATCTTCTGCTGATGTTTCTACTACCTCCAGGCCTAAGTTCCATTTCTGACACCCCCGTGGGACCTGCTAAAAATGGATACAACAAGGAGGAAAATTCAGGTAAGCATAAAAGCTACCCTTCACCAGCTTTTCTGCAGCACTTGCCGAAACAGTTTGACAGTGTGATACAACTTGCCTTTGGTACAAAAAAGGAGGAACAAATTAATCATTTTAAATTTATATTTTGCCAAGGATCCTTCTCTGGCTCTGCACAGAGGCTATCATAGAGGTGTAATAGCTACAGGCTGCTTTTGAGAGTAGTCTTCATGACAGCAATCCTAGGCTTCCTGACCCGCATATTGCCATGCACAGTCCTGTATTTCAGTAAGATCTGTTGCACCCACACTGCACACCAGCCAAGATAACACTACCAATGACCACGATCCC
Organism: Corvus kubaryi; assembly: GCF_017639235.1. Lineage (NCBI taxonomy): Eukaryota > Metazoa > Chordata > Aves > Passeriformes > Corvidae > Corvus > Corvus kubaryi. Next base: position 1,269,625 of record NW_024582056.1, on the reverse strand, counting down.
ATCTTGTTCTTCCGTGGGCCAAAGCACTCTGGCAGCCTGTATCCGTATCACGACTCAGATCTTCAGCATCCTCACCTATTTTGGTGCTTCATTCATAGCTCATATTTTTTGACACAGGGTGAGTGAAAAGAAGGCTCATGAAGCTGGCCCAAAGATTTGACAGATACCCCAGTGGGGAAGCCACAGTTTTTGGGACCACTCTTGTGATCATATGCACAAGGTATGAGCTCACCACTAAAACCATGTCACTGTGACTGACACAAGTCAGTTCATTCTGCTGGTTGTTATTACACTAAGAGTATGACAAAGTGACTATTGTTTGATGCCAGTTAAAACAGCCTCTCCCTAAAGAATGATGGTTTCATGGCTATGAAGGGCAAGAATCCCCACCTCTTAATTGTGGGATAATGTGGATTTTTAGAAGACATATAGAAGAGAAGTGGGCAGATAACGTTTCAAAAAAAAGAATGAACATGCATGACAATTTATGTCTCTACAGTGTATCAGCATCATGTATCTAACAGAGTATCCTTCCTGGCACAGAAAAAAATAAAAAAGGAGGGGGGTCAAATGGTCATATTTGGATATTATAAGTTAGTGATCCAATCTTTTGACAAGAGCTGTTAAAATATTAATGGTATTGTGGATCAATCTTTGCCTAGAAGGCAGCTGTTGACATGTCTGAAAGCATCTGTCACACTGTGTTGGGGTCCATCCCAATCTTTTGGTAGAAGAGCTGACTTAGTTATGATGCAGGGAGGGAATGTGATTGCTCTGGGAGCAGTCGTCTGGAAAGGCACCACAGTACTTTTAATGCAGGTCAGCACTGGTATAAGACACAGCCATGTGGCATGGCTCAGATGTCCATACAGGAAAACCAACCTTTACATCATAGCGCCCTGCTGAATTTTCAAACAGGTTGTAAAAGTTATTGGAAAATACTGGTCTTAGGTTTCTTTCTTCTTCATAGATAAGGAAAGTAAAAAGTTTGAGAAAATGTATCTCATAATCTTCAGGGTGCAGCACAAACATTGCATGGACATGCTTTCAGCAAGTAGTCAAACACAGAAGAATGGACCACATAAGGATGATGGAAATTTGGTTTTTTGGGGTTTTTTAACATCCTTTTCTCTCCCTCATGCCAGAACTCCCCTTACTTTCCAGCACCACCAAAATTTAATAGATGGATTTGTCTATATCCAGGCTTGACCATACTCTTGAACACATAGGCTATTTTAGATAAAGGGTATTTTATGAGGCTATGTTAGATAAAGGTGAAGAGAAAATGAATTCCACAGTACATATTATAACCTGAGTTTTTTCATGTTTTCAACTTGTGTCACAAGACATGTAAAGTTATCACAAGAACAGATCATATAACAGTTTTAGCAGGCATACAGTGGTACAATGGAACACAGAGTGATATTCCACTTTGCTTAAACTCTTAAATTGGTAGCCATGAGTTACCACTGCTTTTTGAGTACACAGTCTTTCATTGCCAAATCTGAAAGCCTTTCAACAGCATGGGCGATGATGATATCATTTTTCTATAGAATATAGAAATTATATGTAGAGAGGTTAAGTAACTTATCTGATAGAGGTGTAGTTGGCAATAGAACTCATACCTTGAAGCAGCACGGCCTAATTGGGTTTGGAGTGTCTGTAAAAGTGTCAGTTAGAGAAAGGTTTTACTTGAGGCTTGCCTCTTAATCCCACGTGAATCTAGAAAGCTTCAGCACTTTATATGGATCAAGCCTATGGTCGTACTAATCCACCAGCCTTAAAAATTTAATTTGTAAGCAAGATCAACTTTATCACTTCAGCATGCTCAAGCAGCTCAAATCAGAGTGAGCATGAGTTTTAACATAAAGTCCCTAGCAACGGAAGTTAAAGGCTTGTAATATTAAATAATTCATGTTTAAATTAAGCCCTCAGAATTCGTATGTTACCTCAGTGTTTGCTGTAAGTATTCTGCCTGTGGTATAGTGACAAACCTACCCTATTTTATACTGATATTTTCCATTCCCCTCTATGAGATAGAATCAGAACTACTGAACAATAACTATAATCTCTGTATTAATAATTAGGAAAAAATCGGTTTTACTTTAACAATTTGGGAGATCCAACAAGGTTGTTGCATGAGATTCTGGTCTTTACAATGCTCTGAATCTTAAAGAAAGCACTTTAAGCTTTCTTTATGCTACATAACTGTAGCTTAAAGTTACACAGTTATGACAAGCAAAATTGGTACTGTACCCTGAAATTTATTGATTTGCTTTGACAACAGACATACATTATAGGTACGTTAAGTACCTCTCTCAACGGCAAGGATAAGTATTTAAAAATTATCCTAAATTTGAACAAATTTATGTGTTGGAGTATTTTTTTCCTTATAGGCTGAAATGGAAATTTTCAGTTTGTGGCTCATTTGCAGAACAAATTCCTTTTTTGTGCATGAGAAGTAATCAAGGTGCAAGGCATTACCTCCAATTCCAGAAGATGGACATTCCAGCACAACTCAGAGAATAACTTTAAATCATGTGAGCCATGTTCATTCTTCATAGGAGAGTTTTCAGCAATATCCTGTCACAGACTTTCCAAATTATTGAAAATAGATATATTCTACTATTTCTGTATAAATTTTCTTATAGTATCAAGTTTCATGGTAGTTGAGCCTTTCACGGTTGAATCATATATCTGTGAAATACCCATTAACACTTGCATTAATTCTCATTTTTGACCAATTCACAGGCATTATTTTCCTGGATGACTTCGTATTTGATACACAGCATATTCTGTATTTAGTAAATTCAGCTGATAAGTAATCACATGAACAGACAGCACCGATATTGTATTCTGTCAGCAGAAGAGCCTTCTGCATTTCACTCTTGGGTATTTTTGACTGCTATCACAAAGATGAAGGCTGAGTGACAGAGGTGACTTATCTTGACAAGAGATACTGCTGCTTTGCAGAGGACCACAAGGAGGAAAAACAAGACAATCAAAACAGAAGACTTGATTTACGTCCTGTTGTACATACAGTGCATCTGGAATTATATTTTCCTTTGAAGACTGCTTCAAGCACAGAACTGACAATGAGGTATAATTTATCCACAAGAGAAACAGCAGGGTCAGCATTTCAAAGTAAAATTTAATGTAAGTGTTGAGTGTAGTAACAATAACTGTGCTAGTCACTCATCTGTCTTACCATCCATTACAGAATACACAATATACCAAAATTTCTATGTTCTGTATTTAGTATCTGGTCATTATATGTTATATTCAGCCTCCTTGCTCTTTGTACTTGCTTATTCTTTTTCAAATCCCAGAGAGTCTTGGATATTTTGGTTGTCTGTATTTGGAGTGAGACTGCACAATAAGGCACAATAAAATCCCCATGGCATTATTTCCTTAGTGTATAGATGGCCACACAGAAGTCAATAGGTACATTTAATAAAGTAAGATCCAATTCATAGGAAAAAAAGGATTATTTCTCTATATAAATTACTCCTATAATGGTCATTGATTTCCATTGTCTTAATTTCCAGGAAGATTCTGTACAATTTGATCTATACTCTGCAATCCTACTTGACTTATATAAAACTTCTGAATTAGGTCTTTCTTTCAATAGTCAGGACAATATCCTACAGACCAGTATTAAGAAAGAAAGACAAAACAACATTTTTCCTAGCCTGTGGGCTCCTCTTTTTCATTGTCTGAACAAAAGGAGAAAAAATATTTCTAGTACAAAGAAGGCTTAAGTTAAATTGCATTAGAATTGAACATTTTAAAGCAATATGTAGCTCATGGACAAAATTAAATAATTTAGTAAATCAGAACTCTAAAGTAACAATTTGAACATTAAAAAAATAATATTCATTTGAGCTTCTTCTTTAAAACATTTCTCTTATAGTATAAAAGGTAATCTTAGGTCCACTTAACACCTGAAAGACAAGTAGTTTTAATTATGCATATGATGCAAAAGAATCAATTAAGCAACAGAGTAATTGTAATATGACTAAGGTCAAATAAGCAAGACAGCAGCAGAATAACAAATAGAACTCTTTTTCCTTCTGTAGTATCTATACATAAATGAGATGGAAATTAAAAAGTAATTACGAGAAATATATTGAATTTGTATTCCTAATAGACTACAGGGTTTTGGCTTTCTTTTCTATGCTCTGGCAGGGCCCAGGGGACTCATACACATTTGCTGGTAGGTGCAGGAGGTTGCTCAGCTGCAATTCATTGATCTGTGTACCACAGGTTGCAATTGTTCTGTAATTATGCTTTTTATTCTGAAAGCATGGCTCATCATGCTTTGGCTTACTGAGACACGCATTTGAGATTTGATAGAAGAAACTGTGCTTTACAGTATACAATATGTGTGCAAATAAGCAACAATTTCATGTGTGGAAAAATATCACACAGCTTTAAAACTGGCCTGTGGTTTGCCTTGCCTTATTCTTGACCAACATTCTAAAACTGAAACAAATAAAACTTTGCAATTAACTTTTTTTTTTTTTTTTAATTATGAGGTGAAATCAGGGCTGAAGTTTAAGTTTTCTCATTTAATGGACCAAATTCACATAAAATGTCCATTATATTTTTGTATTTACAGAAGAGAACAGTGCAACACTAATCTACCCGGAGCTACCTTGTGTACTCATAACAATGTCATTTCTATATATAGTTTAGTACACATAAATAGAATTTAGCAGAATATCACAGTCATATGCTTGATTATAGATGATGAATGGTAACTTCTACCAGGTATTCTTTGCTACACATACTTTAACTTTCAGGCAGATAATCTGCTTTCAGGCAGGAATGGCAATGAATAGTGAGCATTATCAGGTTTTATGTCCTTTTCTGGTTTAAAATGCTGTCATAAGGGATTCCAGGCCATGTTATGACTATCCACACCATGGATATCACCTTCTCCTGCCCCCGCTGCTTTAATTCTTTTGGAAAAAATCAGTTGCCATCAATTAAGTGTATTGAAGGAAGCAAGGCAAAGGAGAAAATAGGAAAATAACTACTTTCCATACTTTTTGGCTTCCAGCTGGGATAAGCCAGAAAACGGGGTTTTTTTAAAATGTAAGAAAGTTGTATGAGAAAAATTTTTTCACATTCTTATTTTTCTTTTTTTTCTCAGTCAAATGCAGAAAAAGAAGATAAAGAGTAAAACTGAACTTAAATATAAACCTTTTTTTTCATTTTCAGTTGAAAAGAATTGTGTTATGTTCTAAAAATATTATTCAAAATGAAATGCTCATTTCGAACAGTCTAAATAGAAATGTATACAATTTCATAAATTACTTTTCCACATGGAAAACTTCAGTGTATATTAGCAATTAGCATTTAAGCCTCTAGTCTGGATGTGGCCTGGTGTCTGGATCTGCTAGAGACTCCACTAAAGAATTATTTTCCTTGGGTGGGAACTGCTGCATTTTGTGTATATGCCCATCATGTGCATCTGGGTGCTTGCAGGAGAGTTGAAAACTCCTCTCATCCCTTTACAACTATTTTGTGAGCAGAGCCTTGCAGTTCCAAATGCAGTGCAGTTATGAACAAGGGCTAAATAACACAATTTAACCATGTTTGCCTCAGAGGAAAAAGTAAGAAAGAAATAAATCTACATGCAGTAAACTGCAAATTCATAGAGAATTTACAAAAGCAAAAAAAATAACAAAATTATTATAATTGGACTGGTAACAAGGTCCACATTGTCATTATATGAAAGGTGCATCTTTGGAGGAGATGCAATGTCTTGCACGAAAAACAGCTATTATCATCCAGTATGACACCGCTGAGATATCACTGTGGCCTAGACAGGGTAGATCATCAACAATTACACGATGCTGCAATTTTCTGAAGTTCTTTAATTAAAATGTATTCATCTTGTTATTTAAAGGATTCTAGTGTCAAAGACCTTAGAAAGTGAAAAACTGTGATAGACTTACAAAATGTGCTGTTAGAAGGGGAGATAATCCTGAGAAGATAAAATTTTAAATTCTGAAATATTAATGCATTATTGAATATGATTATTGTACTATTTGAAACGTGAAAGATTGGTTTAGGGATTACAAGACTAGTAATATTTTATAATTATCAGTTTATTATTTTTATAGTAATATTTTAGAACTCTTTCTTTTGCTAGCATCTGATAGAAGAAAATTATCTGTTGCTTTTCATGTCATGAAAGACTATGAAATGCCCCAAGATGTGGCAAATTTCTGTTCAGAAAAAGTAGAATAAACTAAGCATAAAGTTTGGACTGCGTCCAGCACAGAAACTAATTTTCTTGTATCTCTATTTCTGATTGTAATGCTTTCTAACAGCCAAATGCCAATAACAGATTTTTTTGAGTACTTCTTGTAAATAGAAAGGGTCCAAATTTACATATTTTCATCTTGCAAGCACAGAGCAGTGTACTGCTTTTGGTCAATTTATAGTGCATTTGCTTGTGGAAGTAGTAGGCAGGTGGCCATTCCTCTTTGTAATCTAATGTTTTGTTCCATTTGAGAGGAATACCTAGGTAAAGTGGATACTTTAAAAAGGCAGGGAATAAAACTATTAAGAAAAATAATGTTGACTAAAAGACACTGCCTCTGCGTCCTTTTTGGAGCAGTTCCCACTTTGCCCGGTCAGCTCTGGACGCAGCAGGCTGCGGGGACCAGCCTCCGGAATCCGGGAGACCAGAGGTCTGGCTCGTGGGTCCTTCCACAGGACCGCGGCAATAGAGGCAGGTGGTGGAAGAAGGAAGCAGGCTCAATTGTGGATGAAGTCCAGAAGGTTTATTGTGTCGCCGAACAGGGGACCTCGCCCCCCGGGGGTGTCCAGCAATGAGCAACCCTGAGCGCGCCTGCCAGGGGTCTTATGGGGGAGTGGCGACAGGGGAGGGATGACAACGGCATCGAATCAGGGAAGGAGGAGGACGGGTCTGCGGGATGAGGGACACATAAGGGAACCTATCTTGGGAAAGGAAGGGAGGGATCCTCCCCCCCAAGACCAATCACTCGACGCCCCTGCCAGAACTTTCTAGAAGCTTGGGAGGGGTGCCGGAGCGATTGGCAGGGGTCTGGGAGGAGACAAATAGAGAAAGCAGGGTTATGAACACGAAACCAGGAGGGTATAAACTGGGATGGTACAGTAACACAAAACCTAAAGGGGAGACCCGGACTGAACCAAACAAGACACACTCCCACAAGATACCAGTGAATTTCTGAATGTGTCATATTTTTCCAATAGATTTTCTTGTGCAAAGTGCTTTTTATAATTTTAATCAAAATTTCTTTGTATCTGGAATTAGATGGCTGTAGAGAGAAATTAGGATTAAGCTTTATGATTAGCAAAAGAACCCTTAGTACAATTTCAAAAAAGTTAATGGTGCTAGCAGGGAAGAAAAAGTTTCATGAACCAAGTATACAGATGCATGCTGTGATAACCCTTAGGGGGCTAGTTCTCATTCAACAGAATTTGGCTGCTCCAAGGGAGACTGGTATGGATCAAAAAGCTATTTAAGTCAATCAGAATGTTTCTAGTCACTCAATGGGAATTAATCAAGTCTGTGGGAATCCAAACAAGTAGACACATATGTTTTGATGTGTGCTGCAAACTCCTACTGAAATCTCCACGAATCTCTACCACTGAAGTAAGACAGAAAATCAGTAATGTTTAATTCAAGATTTGAACTGCAGTTTGTGAAAGCCTGACTTTTTTTTTTTTTTTTTTTTTTTAATCTTTTTTTTACTGGGCACAGGAGAGAATATCTGTTTCCTCAGAAATAAAGTACATGAAAATCACTCTAATACCTGTGTTTTGTATTGTGCTGAAATAGACATGGGGATATTCAAATAGCAAATCTGTGACTATAATTTGATTAATTACTTTATTTCCTTAAGAAATTATTAAACTACCAGCAGTGACATGCCCAAATGTTATGGTTATGACCAAGGTCAATTATGTCATTTGAGGTGAGTGCTGCTGTGAGTCCTGCGCCCTTGGGCCCCCTTGCCACATGGTCCAGATGCTGTGACTGCCATTGGCATGGTGCTCTCAGGTCTCAGCACAGAAGAGGTGATGATACAGGATCGTGGAGAAGCTGTCCACACATCAGTTTAAAGCCACCCAAAATACGGCAGCAGAAGTAAAAGGTAGGAAATATGACTTATACGAAAGATTATCTGAGATCTTTGTGGAGAGAGCAATTTCAATCATATGAGTTCAATGGAGTGTGAGACCTCTAAGAGCAGGCATAACTCCTATAGGAATATAGACATAAAGTGTCCCTTTGGAAAAGAGTTTAGTCTGGTTCTTTTCAAATTGCTTTCTCTACACATATAAATGACTGTGCTTATGAGGAGACTGGCTACATGGTGATGGGTGTGCCAGTAGGGCGAGAGATACTGTGAAGAACAGACCAAGCAGTGCCTGCTCCCTGTTTCATCCTCAGCACTGGGAAGCTATGAACTGTTTTCCAGAGACCAGACATTAGGTCAGTGACGGGATGAGAAAAAACACCCTCAAGACCACTCAATGTAAAAGGTGCAACCCACTGTATACCCATGGTATATTGTTTGTGCAGAAGCCTTTGCAGCGATGTATAAAACTCCATGTTATGTCAAACATGTATCTGTAACTTTGGTGTGATCTTAGAGTTTTTCTCGTGTATCTTCAGGTTAATCATTTGCTGTGTCTTGCATTTGTGTGAACAATTATTTTTGCTCTGGCTGCATAACTGCTCACTTCCTTCTCTTATGTTATCCAGCACTGCGAATTTAATTACTCCTCATCTTGAAGTAACTTCTGATTTATCCTGTTAGCTTTGCTTGAGGGTGGTCCCTCATGAGCTTAAAAGTGTATGGATTCAACTACCTCCATAGCATCACTGTAATGCCACATCAAGTAATTCAGTAGCGTAGGCAATGCTTGACTGTATAACACAGTTGCATATTTAAAGAATAATATTAATTCCATACTTTCTGTTGCTGTGTGAGGAATTTGTATTTCCCTTCTATCTGAATGAGTTCAGAGAATTTTTTATTATTATTTTTGTTTAACGGAAAACAAAGCATGCAAATCCAGTTGCTACTCAGTATTCATTCCAGGAAAAGATGAGGAAGTGAACTGGATTGAATAGGAAAGGAGCAAGCATGTGTTATGTGCATGTTGGGATACCAGAGGTTCATTCCCTCAAGACAAACTGAATTCTCTTGCTTTTCAGTGAGTCAACACAGTAATTGTGCACTGCCCTCAGGGTATGCAATGCTCTGCTCATTGGGGCAGAAATAATTTTTTTCATTCATATTATTCTTAGCAACCCTCTTTGTTATCCTCTCAAAGGGAGTCATCCCTGGGCATCACTGGGAACAGGACTATGCAGCTGGATGAGTACTGTTCTACCAAACACAAGAAATAGCAACACTTGTTCCAAAAATAATAAGAATGTGAAACAGCCAATCTTTTCTAAAATATTATGACTCCAGGAGCTGGGTCGGCATAACGCACAGAGCCAGTGACTTGTAGAACTGTAAAGAACCTCACAGTGAAATCAGAGAATTTGGTATTCCTCAGTCCTGTGGGGTTTACAACTGGAGGTGTCGTAAACAGACTCCCAGAGTCTGATGTGCTTTTGTCTGGGATTTCAGATTCTACCTCAGATTGTCATCTTCCTGTCCTGTAGCTTGTGGTTCCCTAAGCAGCCTGAAAGTCTTTGTTTCATGAAGCATGAAACTCCATTTGCAAGCAGTAAAATCCAAAGGGAAAAAGTGATAGATAACTTAAAATGCTGTGTGTAGTCTACTGGAAAAAAACACCAATGCAGCAATTTTTTAATGAAATAACTTTTGATTAGACCGGGACTATGCAGTGCATGCCATGCACTTTTCTATGAAGCTAGAAAAACAGCTTTGAAAAGCTTCAGAAAGTTAATATCCTCAGTTGGGCATGAATAAAGGTTTGGTGGTGGGGGTTTTTTGTTGATGGTTTTGTCTTTTTATAAGTAATTGCTCAGAAGGAAGACTATAGTAAATTTAGCTTTGGAGATAGATTTGAATCTTGAAAATATAATTTTTTTCTTCTTTCTCTGCTTTCCATCTTTTGAAATCCTATATAGCTAAAAAGAATTATTTTCTTTGGGAGACATTACAGAGTGAGGGCTGGAAAAAGAATAATGAGAGTTGTAAGCATTTGTCCTACAACCATGAGTTTCCAAGTTCTACAGTTCTCTCTAAGGGTGTCTTCCTTTCTAGTCGCAGCATGTCTTAAGCTTCAGCCATTTTTATTGCTGTATCCCTGAAGTCATCTGCCCACATAATTTCCATCTTCTATCAGTCATTGCAAATATACGGGGATCCTGCAACTGAAGTCCAATGTTTATTTTCTAAGTTTAAAAATATGTCCCTCACTATCTTGATTTGCAGGGGGAGGAAATTTTTTTTGGTCACAGGGGTAATATTGCCCATGCTTTCAAATGTGGGTTTGGAAAGGAATCACAGAAACCTGAAGGGCTGGATGAGTCATTGCTGCTTTGTTTATTCAAGGGCCAGGCATGGTTTTCAGTCTGATAAAGGAATTCAGCTAGGGGTTTTTAGACCTGGACCTGTAACAATTCAATTTTATACTTTGCTATAGCAGGAGTCTTAATTTAGGAATATTTTAACAAAATCTCTGAGCTTAGTTCCACCATGTGCCCGACCTACACCCGGCAGGTGTGTTCAGAAATCTAGCAACAAACCGAGAACTGCAACTGAAGTAATGCCTGTTGCAAAAAATATCCAGCGATTCACAGGAGGCTTCAAGGGTTTGGGGAAAGCATATTGAGCTCCACTTATGTACAAAATATGTGCACTTCTCTGTGCATAAGCCTCAGCTATATGGCAAAATTGTTCATATGCTCTGACAAAGTGCAGTAAGGGAAGGTTTCTGGTACCCTGCCCTGAGCACACACAGTTGTATTTATATCACATGGTTATGTGTCAACCTTATATGTAAAATTTGGTTATGCCATTTTGAAATTCATTTAATTATTTGCATCTCTTTTTCTGTCCAAGCATCTTGGTTAGATAAGTAATTTTCCACCTTAAAAGTCTTCCATACTTCTTTTCTGTTTCAATCCTCTAAAAATAAGACTTTGGAATATTAATTAGAAAAAAGAGTATTGGGGAAAAAAAATAAACAATAACAACACAACAGCAACAATACCACCAAACAAAAAAATGCCCCAAAACCCCCCCAAAATATTGCAGAAGTGTGGTGTGAAATCAGGAATAAGTTCAATAAGTTCGAAGACAAAAAGGTCTTCTGTTAGACACAAAGCCTTATTGAACATCCTGTTCAGCTGTTCAGGTTTTCAGTTAATAGAAATAAACTTGTCTGTGCTCTTGAGTATTTTCCTCATCCATAAAGATGAAGAGATGCTTTGGAAGTCATTTCTTTGAACGAGTCTGGCTTTTATTTTACTCTGATTTTCAAATAAATAACCAATTACTAAAGGGCAATGAAACCAATTACTACAGGTGAAAAATGAAATCTAGAGAATATAAATAGTTGCTCATTCCTTATTGATGATTCCTGAATATACCATATTTTGTTAAAAATGTGGTAGCTTTGACATGATTTATTCTAAATAAATTTAGGTATTAGCTTCCTCATTCTAATGTTTTTTATGTTGCTCTTCTTACTAGCATACTTCTTTCCAAACCCTTGAAATACTGATTTACAAATAATGACCAAAAAAAAAAAAAAAAAAAAAAAAAAGACAAAAAACTACAAGGAGGTTTCACTTGAGAAGAAGAAGCGAAAAAAACCTCTTAAACTGGCTATTACTGAACTTCTTCAGTTAATTGGAAGATGTTAAAATTAATGCAACTCTGCTCTTGAAATACATGTGAAATAGTAACTAGAATGGTGTAAATATTTATAATTGCATTTTCTGAAAGTGGTTAGAGTAAGAACAGCAAATTTTGTGAATTCTGAGTAAAAAAAAATATTTGAATAAGTATTGGAAGATGTGGGTTCAAGAACATGAATAGAAATTTCATTCTCTTGTTAAAAAGTAAGATTCACATCAAAAGATCTTTCCTTTTTTTATGGTTGATTACAAACTAGGTTCTCATTTTCATCCAGTTTTCAGTATCTTTTAATTTGAAAATGTATATTTTAAGGTCCACAGAACACTTGGGAATCTCCTTGCTCCTTAAAATCCTCTTTTGTTTTCATATATCCTTTACCGATATTTGTTTTATTTTCCAAAATAAAGCTTAGCATGTACATTCTATATATTTTTACAGAAAAAAACTGAGGTAAAAGCAAAGAATTAAAACATACTCGAATAATCTTATGGCTGATATGAATAAATGAACCCCCCAGTCTTATGCATATACCACAGTTTTCTGTTCAGGAATACCTATTCAAGACAAATTCATGGATTCTATGAACAGTTATAGATCCATTTGTTTAGTTTTTTTCCACTGGGTTTTTTTTACCCAGTCAGGAAGTTAAAAGTCATGTAGTTTGTAGCTTATTCTGAGGAGAGACAGGACCAGCTAGGAATAGGACACTGGTTTCACTTTCCTTGGTACAGGTCTTGCTCATAATGCGCTTTTTAATATGTTTGCTTACCTTATTTTTACACATTTTTTAAACCAAAACAGTAACATCATGAAAGCTAAAAAAGTGTGTTTTTAAGGAATCCCAATGCTTTTTCACTGCATAAATGACAAAAAATAAACCCCAAAAAACAAACAAAAAAACCCCAACCAACCAAAAAAAAACCCCAACCAAACAAAAAACCCCAACCAAACCAAACCCAGCATTCAAGCTTTAGTTTAATAATATTGCATTTTAGTAAAATTATAACACCTTCAATGAACATCTAGAAAGCAGAAATTATGATGAGGGAAGTGGGGGTGGGTAAAGAACTAATTTTCAATTTTAACAACAGTCTACCATTGTTGAGGTGACTGAGCCAGCAGCTATGATTGCTGAGGGGCCAAGGAACCCCAAAATAGCAGAGGCCCGCTGGTGGACCGCTTCCAAAGTTAATGAACACCCCCAAATCTCATGGTGAGAAAGGAAAAGCCTCTCCCATCAGGCTTAGTGGTGCTATGCAGACTTGGTCTGTCTCATTGGCTTGCTACCCTACACGCCCCCAGACCTTTCCCATTGGCTCCCATTCCCCAGTCCCACCTTTGTACCGCCCCCGAGCCCTCACACCATTGGTTCTGATGCTCCCTCTGCTCCCCTACATAAACCCTGGACACTGCGCTGGAGCGCTCTCTTTCGTCTCTGGTTTCTTTTGTGGGTGCAGCAATAAACTGTCATCCCTGGAATACCCAAATGGGAGAGCCCTCCTGACTCTTTGCCTCTGGTAATGCTGAGCAATCCGGCTTGAGTGTGTGTGCGTGAGAGTCCGCGCCCGAGAGCCGCGCGGGTGAAAGGAGTCGGCTTGCTGGAGTGCAGTACTGCACCCACCGGAACGATCCCACAGCCAGGGACGTTTCAGGGAAACGCAGCTACCCTTCATGAACCCACACACTGTGTTACACCATGCCTGTATAGTACAATTTATCTATTATGATCTTATATTTTTGCACAGTAAATGCTTATTTTTTCCTACCTTTTATTAAAGTCATTGTTATGGCATTGTGAAGTACATGTATGCATACATTTCCACCCAAATAGTGCTGCAAACTTGAGAAAATCTGTGGAAGTATGGAATGATGCTATAGCACTTGAGCCACTCCTACCCTGGGCCACTCTGGCATACTGCTAAATTTGGCATTCTGCTTGAGACAGATTTTCAGCTTCTACTCTGTTGAAAAAACACACTCAAATAAGTTTTAGAGAAATGTGTGATTAGAATCAGCAGTATACTGATTTCTGTGCATTTTTAAGATAAATCAGCTCCCCACCACAGTCCTTCATAGCCAAACCTTTGGTGTTTTAGCAATAAATATGTGTAGATTATTTATCAAGCCTTTTGGGAAAAAAAAAAGTAGAACAGCCTATCCTGAAAACTGAGATTGATGTCCACAATTATAAACAGTCACAGCTTCATAATATACTAGTCTTCCATTTTCAATTTCATTTCTCATTGACAAAAGAGTAAATTATACCAATTTTCTTTGTCACCAAACATTCTTATTTGGGGAAAAAGCCACCTACAAAAAAATTAGATTTAAAACTTACATACATATATTAGAGGCAAATAGTCTTCCAATATTAAGTTAGTCCACCCATGAAAACTTATTTTCAACAACTAAAAAAACCCCAGTAAAAATGTAAAAAATTGTAAGAAGGAACATTCAGGACTCTCCCAAAATATATATGCACATTTGCCAAATGATATGTGATATTTTAAGGTGGATACATATGCATGTTAATAAATTATTGGAAGATATATATGTTCAGAATATAGTACTGTTTCTATTTGTTTAGAAGAGAGTAGTAGGTTCTTTAAAAAAAAAAATTAATATTAGTTGTGGTTTACGACACTCAAAGAGGAAAAGCAAAACCTATACCTAACACTAAAAATTAATATCCAGGTGATCTTTACCTGTTCCCCTGCTGGACAAAGTGTAAAATATTACATCTTTCTTATGTTATATATGTACATACATATTTATATATGGTGCAAGATATTACAACAGATTAAAAAATCTTTTTTTTCAGAGATAGAAGAAAATTAAAACTGTATAGCAATATGAAGATAAAACTGTCAGAAAGAGTTGAAATTTTTAAGACATTTCAGTGCACTTATTTATAAACGTGTTTAAAACCACATATGGAAGAGCAGTAGAGGAAGTTCTTTGTACAAACAGCACCTGCTTTCTACTGTTCAGGTGACCCCAAACAGACTATTTTTGCAAAAGTGGAATTGATAATTAGCTGTCTCCATACAGCTATCAAAAATCAGACACCAGAACTGGCTACCTTGTCTCTTTCTAGAAGCTTTCTTTTTTGTTTGACTCAGATTTTCACATTGAGGTAGTAACACATGTGAGCAGAATGCTTCAAAATAAGCATGCTGAAATCCAGGCCTGTCTTCACTGAACTTTGCCTCAGAATTCAAGGGAATTGGAATTCTACTAGAACTTGGGTCTTGCTTCTGTGAGAAAATGCCCAAACTACGAATATTACATGTTTCTTTATAATTTCAGACCTAATAGATATAATTCATACTTCAACAGATGCAAGGGAAATCCATGATCAGTCCAACATAATTGATTTTTGTGAATTTCCATTAAATTCACAAAAATTCACATTATTAAATTCCATTAAATTCACAAATTAATAGGTTTTATATATTCAATATAGGAAGAAAAAGGAAAAAAATACACATATAAATCTTCTGCTGTTGACTTAGCTTTAATGGAAATGTATTTATGTCACCATAAAAGTAACAAATACTTTGCGGAAACAATTTCTGTGAAAAATGAAAATTAGAAACAATTACATGGTTCTTTTTTTCAGTCAGTGCTTATTAATTGCCATTAATAGAAATTGTGTGCACACTCAGAATAGTGATTAAATCCCTACACAAAGTAATGGCAGCAGAGCTTAGCAATAAAAGCAGTTTTAAATGAAAACTTGAAGAATATTAGTCATACATGGAATGGTTACTAAAAGCATGTTAAGAAAAATATCTGTATATTTTTCCACTGATTAGTAAGACAATAAAATAATAAAAATAAACTGAAAAATTGTTTTTTCTCTCAAATAACAATATACTTTTCTTGAAGAAAAATAAGTACATTTAAAATAATTAACAGTGGACTATACATCTAAGTATCAGCAAAAATCTGCTCAGTAGTAAAAGAAAGTCGGAGTCAAATAACACAAAGCTGCTCCTCTGTAGACTGTTCTTCAGCAGCAATTTTTTCCTTTATGTTACGGTTGCTTTGGTGATCTAGCTCTGTAGTTTCGTGGGAAACCTCACATCGTGCCACTCCTGCTTTCGCCTTCAATTTTCAAAAATAAGAAGAAAATTAGGAAAGAAATACAACTGTAAGCCCTTTGCTTTTTTTCTGACATAGGTCACTAATTTGGTAATTTTGTATCTGTATCCTTTGCACTTTATTATTAGCATCAAGCATGTTCATGTATAATGGCATTTTCAAGGCCAGATCGAATTGAAAACTTCTGAGAAAATGAAACTGATGATTTACAATATTATGAAGTAAAATTTCTAAATTTTTATGGTGGCACTGCTGTGTAAAACCCAGTGACATCTGTGAGGTTAATAGTCCTTGCTGTAAGTCATAGGGGAAGCCCTTACTGGTTCTCTGTGGAAAGATAAAGTCCTGCCCAATGCGAGGTAACAAAGGTTTATCACGGGTGGGGCAGCCCCAGGAGTTTCTTTTGGACAGGGTAGGAGAATGCAACTTTGTCTTTTCACAAAAGTACTTCTTCACCTCGGAAGAGAACACAATTAACGATTCTGTAAGTTGGGTTTTTTCACCCACTCACACTGCAATAGCACTGCAGTTGCTTTTGCTCAGACCTAAAAATCCCCTAAACTGCGGAACACATTCACTTGCTAGATTTCAGGATGAGATTAATGCCTGTGAGCAGGCAGCTCCAGAGGAAAGCATGGCGTAGCTAAGCAGTACCTTGTTCTGTAGGTTATTAAAGCTTCTTTTGCAGTGGTTAGTATCTGTGTAACACTTTTCATCCTAAAAAGATTGAAAATATACAGACAATAATTATTCTTCCCTGAACTGCTATGAGGTAAGCAAACATTGTTAATCCTATCTGATGAATGGGAAAACTGAACAGTTGGATATTCCCATTCATATTGAAGTTGGTAAGATGCAATTTCACCTATGGAATTTAAAATGTTTGTTTATGTGTGATGTTTGCATCACTTTCACCATATAAACTACCAGCCCCAAGGTGGGTATAGGTGAACTGGTATAAAAACATTTCTGCTGAAATAGCTTATTCTCATATGATTACTGTGGCAGAAGAACCGTGATAGTAATACATCAGAATCCATTCCACTATCTGTAGTGATTACACTATTCTTTGGTTTGGAAGAAATTGTACTCAACTATAATAATTTTGTAAATGTTGAGACATATGTAGACATGACCTTTAAGGAAAAAAAAAAACCCAAAACATAACAATGAAAATGTTAGACAGCTTTCACACTTTTCTGTCTTTACTACTTTTTTGCTTTCAATCTAACACTATTTTGTTGTAATGTGTGCTGTGTCTCAATATGTTTGCACATTTATACATTTTGGAATAAGCAGGTAATGACACAACCAGCTGAGTCAGTTTCATGCAACTGCTTTGACTGTCATTGTATTTGAACAAGCAATCTGTGGTGGTGGGTGGAAAATACACTTGAGGTTCTGCTTCTCTAGTCTCAAGTAACCAGGAAATAGTGGCCATGAGCTACCTCCAAGTTGCAAGTAACAGTTCCAATTGCAAATAATGTGTTTTGGGGAACTATGGGTAGCTCTAAACTGTTCGTATAAGTATTACACCAGAGCTAGGAAAAGCTAGGAAGGATTGTAATATATGCTTTGGTTTGCCCTGCAAGGACAAGGCAGCCCTGACAATATATTTTAGAACAATTCTCCTGCTTGCTCATATTATTCCCAAACTACAAAGGAGAGGAGTAGCCTTCTGTATAGAATATGACTTCCTTTGCTTTTGAATAGCCTTGATATCAGTGAAGTATTTCTTGATAAGGTGAAGGTGGGAGACTTTTGTACTGCAACTAGTTTGCAGCTCATATGGATACCCTGGCGTGATGATGGACTCCTCTAGACCTGTCCAAACCAAGTCCAGCTTCCTCCAACCCTGGGCCTCTACTCTGCCTTTTGATGGCAATCCAGCCGGGGGAGGCAAGACACAGGCATTTGGGATACTTCCAGACCTTGCGCTGGCATGGAATCATGCACTGATGTTTCACAGTTTGAATATAAACCTAATGGCCCGGGATCCAGCAAAATATCTAAACCCTGCACCTGAGAAGTCATGGTTCCACATGGCTCCACAGCTGGAAGGTAGTTTCAAAGCCTCAGTGCTGAAGGCAAATTCCTTCTAAATGAAACCATTTTCCTAGAAAAAGCTACGCCTACCGAGTTCTACCACGTGCCATCTTGCCATATGTCAGTGCTATTTTAATTTTATTATTAGAACAGCATGAAAAAGTAAAATTTAGTTTCAAAGCTAAGAATATTATTAAAATGTTCCTAGGTATATAATTTTTACTCTGAATAGACAGCTAAATGAAGAACCATGTCCAGTTTCTGTGATCTCATTTGAAAATTTAATTTTGCTTGGATTTGGATTTTGTCAGAGTTCTTTTCCCTCTGCGGTAATAATAGAGGATATCAAAAATGAGAACTACTTTTTTCTTACTCTTAAGCATTTCCATTAATCATTCTCTTCTCTAGTAGCATGAATATTTAGTGGTCTGAAGCATTTTTTAAGACACTGACATGTCTGAAAACTATTATAAACTTTAACTTTCAAACAGTAATGATGTTCAAGATGAAGATTGCTCACGACAAGAAGATGAAGAACATTCATGACAAGTTCTCCTTGAAGAACAGCCACCTTTGATAGAACAAATTCCTTTGCCCTTTTCGAGTATTTGAATTACATGTTGCTTTCACTTTTTGTCGTAGCTGGATGTCAACCAGTTGGCTGCTGCCCAGTTTCTGTTAGCAGATTTCTGTATTTTGTTAAGTCAGTTTCTTGGCAACATTTCCTGGATGATTGAATCCTCATCAGAGAGAGGGAAAAAAAATATATTTCAAATAATCCAGTTCCCCTTTTGTAAAGTAAAGAAGCTCATGTTCTGCTAATCAAGACAGCAGAGTGCAAAACCACAGGCTTTTCTACCACTTTGCTTACTGAACATCAGCTATAGCCTCAAGCTCGGCTTCAGAGAGATGAATGGAGCAGGAGGAATTCCAATAGCAAGGCTGTAGCAAGACAAGATTGGTTAAACTTTGTGGTAGTGGGACTGGAAACAGAAAGGTGGCCTTTAACCTCAATTTTCTGCTAAAATGGGTCCTCAGTTGCTGACATCTCCATGGAGCTAATGGACAGATATAAAAGCAAGTTCAGAAGCCAATAACAGCAGCATCTGTCTTTTCTGCTGTCAAATCCAGATGTGAGGTAAATTAACCCTTTTATTTTGCATTTGTAGACTAAACATCATTTTAAAAAATAGAGAATGTATCTTTCATGTGTCTTCCATGAAACATGAAATAAATAACTTGCTTTGGAAATTAGTTGGGGTCTTCCAGACTTATGAAGTAGTCCAGTTCCAAAGACTTTTTTTTCCATTTTTTTTCCCATTTTCTGGCCCATTTTATCAAAATGTTACCCTTCATGAATACAAGAACAAAGAACAACATAGAAAGATGAAATGAACTTATCTAAGGCTGTAAAAAACCTACCCAACTATAAAGTTCAAGCCCTAGAATTTATCCTCTTCCAAGGAAGCTTGTTTAGGTCTCTATGCTGCAAAGAATTGTTACCTCAATGCATGACCATTACAGTCTTTCTTTTTCATGTGTTTTCCTCCTCAAAATGGATTGTTTCCAGTTGTCTGTGCATGTGTACTGAGGCAGCCAAGTTTGCTTAATCTGACTTTTAGACAGTTGTTAAATATATGATGCCCTCCTTCCCACTAAAAAGTAGTAGTTAGAAGAAACAAATATGCTTATTTCAGGATTCATAGCGATATCAGACTGCACATTCCAGGAACTATTTAGCTTTTTGATAGCACTTTCATCCTCCTCTGAGTTTTTCCTAGAATAATAAAATGCAGCTAAATTACAAGGCATGTCTGAAAATCCAGAGTTCAAAAAATATATGTACCATTTATATAGTAAACTAGCATTATAAAATTATTCTGATTTTCTTTTTTAAATCAGGAAAACCACATCAGTACTAAAGAATGGCCTTTTAGAAAGGCAGCCCAAATTTTTCACTTTTTCACACCACCAGTATTCTTCCTATTGGTGAGGAAGTCAATGAGATTTCAGCACTCCAGACTTCTGAAATTCAAAGGGATTTTTAATCTTTTAGTTGAAAGGCTGCAATGCTCTGATTCTGAAAAATTATATAGTAATAAAATATCTTACCCATTGTGCCACCCATCTTGCAAAACTGTCTACTTTTCATAGAATCATAGAATGGCATAAGTTGAAAGTGACCTTAAACATCATCCCGCTCTAAACCCCCTGCCAGGGTCAGAGAAATCTTCCACTATATAAGGTTGCTCAAAGCCCTATCCAACCTGGCTTTAAGCTTGTTTTCTCATCTCCAATGTCAAAATTTTTATTCCCAAACCCATTTGAAAATCTTTCCAACCTTCACCTGGGTGAAATTCAGAAATAGAGGAAGATGTTTGTTGAGTTGTTTTGAGTTTCTATTTTCGTTGTTTGAGTGTTTTGGTTTCGGTAGTTTGGTAGTTTTATGGGGTTTTTTTGCAGTGGAGGAAGTTGATTTTTAGAGAAATGCAGAACCATTCACAAAATAAGTAAGAAAATAATTCCTAGTAATCTGGGTACCTCTGTGGAATAGATATATCAAAGTGGTAGCATTGCAGATCACAAAGGAAGATATTTTTTGAGAAAAAGACTTCATGTTAAGTAAAACATGCAAGCAGCAATCCTACATATGTTCTTAGTATTTTTGCAGAAACTAGTCTATCTAACTGATATTCTACTAATGGAGGGGAAAAAACCTCTTGAAAATATTTAGCATTGAGTTCTCATTATTCTTACACCTGTAACCCCATTGTGTAATTACTGTAAATTATAAGACATATATTATTATACTTACATAAATTTTAAAATATAGAACATAAATTAAAATTTCTTTGTTCAAGTACAGACACACATGGTAGAATTTTTTTTCATTTGAATTGATCCTTCCAGGTTTTCCTCAATAAACAGAACATACTGAAGTTTCTAGAGAGTATGAATGTAAAGAGGTGAAATGTTTATAGCATCTTGGCTATTCTCTGTCCCTGGAAAGTTTATAAGCCAAGATCCTTATAACACCGGAATATTGCTGTGTGCAAAAGACCCACAGTGAGAGGCACACCAAGGGAGTCATCATTCTTGAGTAAACGTTTTTTTTAAATTTTCCTTAAATAAATCTATTTAGGAATGAAAGAAGTTTTATCTCCTTCTAGGTTCACGGTAGGCAAGAGAGAGCCAGCACAGTCAGCAGGTATGAAAAATCAGATGACATACAGGGAGGGGACACATCTTGCTCTCTCTACAGTGAATGAAGAGCAGTAGATGCTTTTCTATTTCCAGCTTGAAGAAGGACAGCAAGGCCTGTATTGCTATCTGTGTCCCCTTAGTTCTAGTTCATGGAATATTTTATGTGATACAAGTTTTTCTGAGATTTCTCTGGAGTAGCAGTGGTCCTCACTAGCCTTCCTCTGAAACAAAACCTAACAATGTGAATTTGTAGCGTCTGTTGTCAGACACTGCACAATGAACACCTGAATGCACAGAAAACCCCAAAATATCAGAATAACCATAGACTTCATAAAAGACATATGGTAGCATAAACATTTATTCCTATGGCCACTTGAGAGGGACTGATAAATGTTAAGATGAAAATGTCTCAGCGTTGTTTGAACGTTATTTTGAGCTGTTGCTTAGAAATCTGTTTTACTGCAAGGACTAACATTAACCGCTTTAGTTGCCACTTCTGCACTCAGAAGAGCACTGGAGAAGCGGCATTTGACCTATGGCAGCAGACATGAAAAGGAGTGTTCTGGGATCCGTGGTCGGCAGGGGGAGGAGGATGGAGAGAGGCTCTGTTGCTGGGTGGTTCTGCTCCTAGGAGGATTTCTTTGGACAACCCCCTTGAAGGCAGAGAGAGGCTCTGCTGCTAGGACGATATCTTTGGGCAACCCTCCTCAAGAACCAATCATTTCTTCAGATGACCTGACTGTGGGAGGGGCTATGCTGTCTATAAGGAATTATGAACTGCATCACCTGTCAGCTTTCTGCCCTGTTTATGCATCAGCTGGCCACTGTTTGATCAAATTGGACCAATGGGACACCGTTGGATCCATGGTGGTAACTCTCTCTCTTTCACTCTCTCAGCTCTCCGTTATATTGCTTCTTTTCCTTCCTTTATCTCTACCTTTCCTATCTCTGTTGCTAGGGCAAATTTCCCTATTAATAAACTGTTTGTCGGTGTAACATCAACCTCATTTGTGTCTAATTTTGCCACAGGAATCATTAGAACCTCCCCGGTCCTCTCCAGAGTGGAACATGGACACCACTATAAATAGCAAATAAAGACACATATTTAAATAGTTTTGGATAATCTGGAAAACTAAAAATAAACTCCAGAATACTTTTCTGTATTGTTAATATATGGTGCCTATTTTTGTTTTCAGTACAGTAGTTCTTTACATACTGATACTGTAAACTTCAGTCCCTTTCCTTTAAAAAGTCAAATCATGAACAATCACAACCAGTAAGAATGATACACTCATGTAAAGCCATCACTGCATTTGCAGGGGATTTTTTTTTCTGTGTTCTTGGGGTTTGCTTTTCCCCAATGTGGTAATTGGTTCAGGCTGCTTTGCCTTTTGCCACTGACTTCACCTCCAGATTAAAAACTAGGGCTCTAGGACTTGATCAGGTTTTACTGCTATGGTGCTGCTCCCCTGCTGGGAGACAGCAGAGTTGTCCTGATGCTTGAGAGAACAGTTGCCTCTCTAGGGAACTTATTTTTTTTCCTTTATGCACTGAAGATTGAAGTGAGAACAGAAAGCCTATGAAGAAAAAAACCTCTATCTGTCTTTCTGCAGCATCTGAGGAATTTCACTGATAAACAAATTGTGAGGAAGATAAATTATAAAAAGTTGGTAACATACCAACAGCTCATTCCAAATTTAGGCACAAACTCAGAATAAACCTTATCGGGGGGAAGCAGATATGATTTTATGGCAGTTGAAAAGGAAGGAATATGGGCAAGACAAAAATAGTCCTGGAAGAGTAACTCAGTCTCAATTAAGGTACGTCCTACCAGAAATTTCATCATGGCTCGACCATTCCATCAGGAGGTGGGGAGAACCCATAGGCACTTGATCTCACTTCAATTCCCAACAGGTTCCCCTAAGAGTTTTAGCACAGTTAGAAGGCCTGAGGTACCACTACTCTGGAGAAAGTAAAAGTCCTCTTTTTCTGCTTTGTATCATAACAGATAATAAAAAAAAAACCCTATAAAATTGAAATAAATTAATATTTTCAGGCACCATAAAATATTTGCAGCATAAAATACATTTTAACTTCTCATCAGAATACATTTTTCTTTTTTCTTTTTTTCTTTTTTCTTTTTCTTTTTTTTCTTTTTTTTAGTTTTTTTCTTTTTTTTTTGTAAAATATAGTTCATGTTTCATTCAGAAATTACATGAAACACAAAAAGCACTCAAGAAGAGTAGGAGAGTAGGAGTGTAAGAGATTAATATGGAAAGATGTTTTACTCATTTTGGATACTTTCCTTTGTATATTCACTATAAACTTTAAGAAATATGTCTCAGTTAGATCCACCATACTGCATAATCCCTCTTCTGTGGTGTCCAGAGTGTACTTAGATGTTGCACTAGGAAAACATTAGGCTCCAAGTCATGATAAAACTATGATTTTTAAAAAATTATGACTCCAGATGGGATTCTTTCCCCCTAACATAAGTCATTCCAAAATTAGGAGTTTATACCATTTTAGTCTTCAAAGCTTCTTTTTGCCTGGAGATAATTGTCTTGAGACTTGATTGGTGGAGGAATCTCAATAACTCAGGCAGGAAATGTAGCTTTTAAACCACTAAACTTCGTAAAACACAGAAATATGAGAAAAAAACCTTTGTATATTTTTATGGGGAATATTTTATTTCAGAGGCTACTTCAGTAACTAAAAAAAAATGATGGAATTACTCAGATTAATGATCCAATAATGTAAGAAATAATTAGGTACCACAAACCTTAAAAAAAAAAAAAACATGCTAAAGCTTGTTGGATTGGTCCCTTTTTTTCACAATTCTGCTTTACTTTGTTGGAAGAAGAAGGTAAAGAAGGAACTGTAATTTCTCATTTTATGGACTGACAGAAGTAATAAAATCCAGGAATTTCTAGTACTTTTAGCCTGCTGAAAAATTTTAATTTAAATTTCTCATGATCAAGGAAGAAAAACCCCAACAACCTATTAAAAAGCCCAAACAAACTAAACCAAAATAGATATTTGCATTAACTAATTTTCATAAAGTAGCTTTTCAAGGAAGATCACACAAATTTTATAGTTACCAGATTCAGTGACATTTCTGTCAATCAACACTACCCTACATTAAACCGCACCTTTAAAAAAATATCATGTTCTGTCACAATTGCAAACCTCTTATGAATTGAGGACTATATTATGCTATTATGTTTAAGTTTATGTGGTGCCAAAAATATCAAAGATATGACTGTACTACAGGTAAAATATTCTAAAACTTTGCAAACATTAAACTTCAATGCTGAGTTCTGTTTCTGTAAAGAAAAATCTAGTCCACTGCAAGGTAAGAAATATCACAGTCAAAATGTACATAATTTTTCTCAGTGGTATAAATCAATTTTTCATCTATATACACTTTTAAGAATTAGAAAGATAAGGACCCTTTGCATACAACATTTAAGTTTTTATAATAAAAATTATTAACTAAACTTTGCCTGTTCAGTCTGCTGGGAGTTGAAAATATAATGCATACACCAGGTGTTTTTTTCAGAGTAAAACACATTAAATAACCAATTAAATTGTTGGAAGGAAGCAGCTTTGTTTCTCTTTTCAAATTCATTCCCTTTTAAAAGATATCTATTTTATTTTAAAGTTTCCTGCAATCAAGTTTAGTGTTGATGAAAAATCAATCACTTTAAAATGTTACAGCTGAAACTGTAGGAATGGGTGAAAGTGCCTACCCTTTTTGTACTTGAGTCTGGCTTAGCTGAGTTAGAAACATAATTTTTTGCTTCAGCCTGGTTGTGCTTAGAGAAAAAAATGCTCATGCTTCAATAAAGTCTGAGAACTCATCAGTGATGTTGGGCATCTTCTCAGGAGCACAGCTCCTCTCCTGTGGCCTTAGCAATGCAGTATCATTCCTTCCCATTCCTTGTATTCAGATGTTTTACAAATAAAGAATATTAAGCTTTTTCCCCCTCTGCAGCCAATCATAAGACAGTAAAAGGTGATGCAGTTAGGTGTAAACCTAGGCTGCGTGGTTTAATTTCAATTCCATTAGCTTTGCCACCTGTTTCATCTCAGTTATACAAAGTACTGACAGATGGGGATGCTGATCTTGAGTTCATGCTATTAAACACTGAGCCATTGGCTAATAAACTTACTGCCATTCATGATCAAATTCATTATTAAATTAGCAGTAAGACCCTTCTACTCCCCAGCTAGATACCTAGGTCCTACATAGAAAGATCTAGAATACCAGTATCCTTTGAACTGGCTCCTCCCAATGAGAGGAAAGGTGTTGGTTTCCTGCGTATCTGCCCATAAGTGCTGCAGGGCATCCCACTCCAGAGCTGAGCACAACTGAAAAGCAATTCTTTTTTGGCACAGAGTCCAGGTAAGAGATTTGGTTGTGCCCAGTTACAATGCACAGGTCTTGATACAACTCAGAGTCTTGGGCTGCCCAAGGAGCACTTATTTTTACTTTTTTCTTACTGGTACTTCCACAGATATGAGAGCTGAAGTAAAGCACTGCTAAACCGGTTTGTGAGTTATGGTTAATCTGACTTAGGGGCTTGTCTCAGGTGAGTTGTAGCTAAACACAGGCAGCTGACTGCCACTCAGATCTGAGATTCACTAATCCAAGTATATTTATTGTCTGGAGTTCTACATCGGAATCACCCTAGGCTCTTTCACTCTAGTCATTAAAGAGAAATAAACGTTTCCAGAAAGCAATTAATGTCATGCTATAGTAGACATCTAGGTACAGATAAATCATATGATTTCTTTTTGTTGACATCAAAATGGTTTTATTTCAGCAAGAAATACATGAAAACTTGCAGTATTTTTAAGATCACTGCTAACATTCTAAAAGAAAGCGTTTAAGACCAGTGTGTGATTTCATACCCACACTGCACAGATTATTTAACCTCTGCTACACCAGTTATGGACTCTGAGAAAGAGATTTATGGGGAGGTTTACCCGTTTGACGGCCAGAGAAAGAGAGCTGGTGTTTCCCAGGGCATGAGGCACCAGGCAGTGGGTCAGGAGGGTGCTGTACCCTGCTGCTGTTCCTGAGGAATCTGTTCTCCCATTAGATTTTCTTTGTTTCAGTAAAAAGATGACTGTCCTTGGGCCTCAGCTGTAACTGGCTAGTAGATCATGTCTGAAATTATCTATGTGCTGGTCTGGGAAATCTATGCAATAGGAAACAGTCTTGCCTAATATGTGGATTGGCAGATCTGGGCTCTTGAACAAAGAGGGTTTCCTTCCTGTTAGGATAGCAATAATGGTGCACAGTATTTCAGATTATTTCTAGACTTGAGTAAAGCTGAAAGGGTCACTTGAAATAAACAAAATACTGGATTTCCCTACTTTTAGTATCTTTAAAAGAGATAAACAGCAAACTCAATTCTGACAATTATATCCTTACATACAGCACGAGGCAGAAGGAGCCAGGATTCCTGAACAGGAGATTCAGGCTGTTTCATTAAGCATAAGAAGACCTCAGACTGGATTTGCTGAGACTTTGCTTAGAAAAGAATCCAATTGGTAGATACAGTTGTATGCAGTTCTCTCTTCCTTACAGGGATCCGTGGATGCCACAAAATGGAAGAGGAAACCTGTTTCACTGAGCTAGAAGTCTGAAAAAAATAACCTTCGAGGTACTTCACTAACTCCTTGCTGCAATAGCTGTAAATTAAGTCACTACTAATTACTGTGGTTGCACTTCTAAGTTTCTTTTCTTTTTACTACATATATCAATATTTACTGTAAATGTTAGTGCACTTCTTTATCCTTTTTCTGGCTACAGCTTTTAGACAATAATTTCCTCTCTGATCTGAAAGACAAAAAAACCCCCAACATTTTAAATTTTATAATGATTCATTTTCTTAGAATATATATTTATGCTGGGTGAGGAGAGGGCAGTACAATATGTTCATATCACATACCACTTTTGCAAAAATATTTCTTGGAAAAGTAGAATGCATTATTAGTTGTAAGTCCCTACAAACAAGAGTGTTTCTGAAGGTGTTTTTTGTGTCATTTTTTTAGAAGTGATAGAAAGCTTTTTACAGTTTTATAAGTTTATACAATTTTTCCACAGTAACAAGTTTGACTTATTGCTTCTGTCTGTAGATATAGTTGGACACAGGTCTATTTCATTTTCTGAAATCTGTGCATAGGATCTTTTATTTTTTTCTTCAGTGTTGTAGATTGGTCTTTTGTTTTCTTCCCTAGCAAAAGAAGTAGCAGGGTATTTTTAACTTTTCATTCAGTTATTCCCCTCCCTTAGCATGTTGTTTGAGCTCATTCCTTTCTGCAGGACACAGCGGAGTACTTCACTGCTGCATAAAATGCACCTAAACAGGCATTTACTTGTATGAATTGTCCCTGAGAACTCCCCAGTAAGCCAAGATCAGCTTCCAGTCCTGTTCTGAAATCCAGACATAAGTATGTCCATCGTGCATTTAAATTTTGATCTCCAGTTCTTTGTGATAACAGGATAATAACTCACCCATATCATAAATCTGAGCCTTGCCAAAAATATACTAAATTATGTTATTCTATTTAAAAAATTGTTAATTAGTAAATTAAATCCTTGAGAAAGTGATAAACATTTTATGGACCTTTTCTGGAACAATGGCCCAGTAAAAGGAGCAATTTTGGGAGGCAATTCATGAAGGGGCAAGAATATTGTAATGAACTGGGAACATACTGACCCAAACCAAAATGGAAAGATCATCCAAGCTTCAAAGAGCTTACAGAATATAACAAGAAGAAACAGTGTGAGACAGTCAATTGGAAGAACACAAGAGAAAGACAGATAGTGATCTTGGTACAGCAGAAGTATAAAATTTTCATGTTACAGAATCGTAGAATAGTTTGGGTTGGAAGGGCCCTTTAAAGATCTTCTATGTCCAAACCCCCCTGCACTGAGCAGGGACATCATCAACTAGATCGCGGTGCTAAGAGCCCCACCAAGCCTGACCTTGAATGTTTCCAGGGATGCAACATCTACCATCCCTCTGGGCAACCTGTTCCAACTTCTACTACCCTCGCCTGTTCCCCTACCTTCATGTAAAAATGTCTTCCTTATCTCTAATCTGAAGCTATCCTCTTTTAGTTTAAAAGAGTTATCCTTTGTCCTATTGCAACAGGCCCTACTAAAAAGTCTGTCCCCTTCTTTCTTATAAGCCCCTTGTTCATTAAAGCTGCCTTTAAAAAGAAGGATTTTTAAGATGGATTTAAAGTATGATAAAGCCAGATGTTTATAGACTATTTCAATAAGAAGAAGATATTATAGAAAATTATTCTGTAGAAGTAAAAGTTTTCCTTTTAAATAAATCAATAGAGAGGTAATTTGAGAGTCCTGGGAACAAGTAGTATGTTTGATATAATGAAGACACAATAAGTTGAGAAATAGGCAAAAGGGAAGCTGGGATTAAATTCTCTAAGTGGCATTCTGAAGGAAGACAGTTGAAAATTATTCTGTTCCAACTTCTGTGGAAGGTGTTGCAAGGAGATGGCAAGCTGCCATTTTATCAAGAGCTAAAGTTGAAAACCATATACAGAAAATCTGTGTATATCTAACATAACCTTGATTTGTGGGTGATGAGATACATCAAAATCTGATGATGTCAAAGTAAGCATTGAAGCATGAAGTGAGGTGAGGGATAGAAAATGGATTGGGAGAAAGAAGGAGGGCTGAAGTGCTAGTTATTTACATTAGAGAGACAAGATGAGAATTTAAGATATTCTTTAGGAGTATGGAATTAAAGCACTACATTGCCTGCAAAATGTTCAGAATTAAATCTGCATCTATGATTGAAGTTAACCTAAGGAAGTATGGAGAATGAGGAGTCATGACTGAACTCTAGGAAACGTAGGAATTAGAAGAAGAAAAAGTCCTTTAAAAGGCAGTAAGTAAAGAGTGACTAAAAACCTAGGAGGAGATATGGGAAGGGGCACAGGCTCAAAAGTCAATGTAGTACAGAGAATATTTCATGGAGAAAAATAGAGTTAACTGTCAAAGATGGTTGATGGGCAGAATGAGCAGGGTAATAGACTAGAATTCTTGAAATCTGGCTAGGAAATGGCCATTTGAAAATCTGGTACAAGGGTTTAAGATGAAAGCAAGATATGAAATCTGAGAAAGGGATGAGTACAGCTGTAAAGGAGGTGTGAAAGCCACAGAATCAGGAGGATACGTGGAGAAGAGGTGATGCGATGTCCCTGTTCTTTTACCCATCTTCCAGAACATCGACTGGCAGAATCTGGATGGCCCAGGGGCATGGGGAGCACCACAGGACTTGCTCTACAGCTGCTTTAAGCAGCTCTTTCTCTCACACCACTGACAAACATATTCACAGCTGAGAGCACAGAAGAGACGCTACCCATTGCTGGCTGCCAGGCAGTGAGAGGTGCAAATTGTCAAACTGTTGAACTTTGCAGAGGGTGGTCTAGACTTTGACAGAGATCTCCTCTCCAAAGCTTTCTAAAAAAGTGCAGAGGTAGTGTATTTTGAGTAAAAAGTCAAAGGGAAGAGCAGATAGACAAGGATTTGGAGGAGGAGATTACAGCCAAGTCAAGAGTAGATAATAGGTATCTGCTTATTGTGATGTATTTCCAGTGCACTGCTCGGAGCTCCTGGGGTTTCAGCTCTGTCATTCTCAGAGCACTTTGCCATCTGCACAGCAAATGGTGTGAAAAGGTGTTTAATTCAAAGTGGCAATCATATTGTACAGTGCGTAAACGATGGACTCAGAAAGAGGGAATAGCTGGTAAAAGTCATATATTTTTTATACCTCCAAAAAGTTTTAAGAAAGTTGATTAATGTTAAGAAATTTCACTTGGTCCTGACCTCTATAAATCATTTGTAATCTCGCTCAAAAAAGTTTCATCTTCTGATAATACCAGTGTTGAGATGTTTCCTTTGATTTTTGTCCCTTTATACCCCTAAAATACAAAAATAAATGGAATTGTAACTTTCTTCATCCACAGTAAACCCTGTCTACAGCTGGTTTCTTTATTTTGCCGTTTAGTGTTGAAAGCTAAAGTATCAAATTCTGTCCACAAAATGTAAAAAATGAATCCGGCATGTATTTGTCTATACAGCACATTTGGGTACACATTGGGGTACCATAGACATTACTGAATGTATCTTGCTGTATTGCCACAGATTCCTAAATGGTATAATTCAGGATTAAACCTGACATTAAAAAACCCCCAAACATATTTGCTATTTAGGAACTAATACCTGAAAATATTCTCCAGTCCTTTGAGTAAAATTAAGCTGTGTAATTTTACATATTTATAGGTTGATATTTAACATGTTTTATTTACCGCAATGAAAATTTTAATGATGCATTAATATGTCTATTTTTCTTCATATTTTTCACATTCTTTTTCATTATGCTTCCTCTGCAGTATATCTTCACCTTTTTGGCATCATTCCACTACTTTAAACCAGTTATTCTCAGGACCAAGTAAACTTATTGTTAGCAAGTACATTATTTATACACCTAGCCTGAATTATTTAATATCTTGATCCTTAAGAATTAATATCTTGATTCTAATAAGCTGCATTGTGCTAATTAGAATTCCACTGTAGTGTGTTGTTAAATCTCTTTTTAGAGATTTAACACTGAAATACTTCTTTGAATGTAACATTTTTTTGCAAAAGAACGCACAAACCCAGTCCAGTGACAGAAAGCTACACATCTTATAATCTTAACAGGCCTGTCATAGTTTAAACCCAGCTGGCAACTAAGCCCCATGCAGCCAGTCACTCACTCCTCGCCTGGTGGAATGAGAACGAGAATTGGAAGAGTAAAAGTGAGAGAACTCATGGGTTGAGATAAAGACAGTTTAAGAGGGTAAGGAAAAGCCACACACAAAAGCAAAAGAAAACAAGGACTTCATTCATCACTTCCCATGGGCAGCCACCTCCAGGAAAGCCAGGCTCCATCATGCCTAACGGTGACTGGAGAAGGCAAGCGCCATCACAATGAACATCTCCTTCCTCCGTCTTTCTCAGCTTTATATGCTGAGCATGACACCCTGTGGTCTGGAATATCTCTTTGGGGTCAGCTGTCCCAGCTGCATCTTCTCCAACTCCTTGGTACACCCTCAGCCTCCTCACTGGTGGGGCAGTGTGAGGAGCAGAAAAGGCCTCGGCTCTGTGCAAGCCCCGCTCAGCACTAACTAAAATATCTTTATTTATCAACACTGTTTCCAGCACATAACATAGCCCCATGCTAACTACTATGAAGAACATTAACCCAGCCAAAACCAGCACAAGGCTTTTATTAGATATCTAAACACACATTTAAGAACTTTAGATCAGGCTTCTGCTCTTTAAAATTCTAAATACCTGATCACCAGCACATTGAACATTTTCTTATATGACTCAAATGCCTAATGTCGCATTCGACGTGACTATGCAGGACATACTGCATATTGAATACAATTCAGTAAGCCTCACTTATTTTTCCTCTTTTTATAGAAAAAGATGTGATAGCATAAATTTTGACAATAAGCAAAAATTGTACATAGTTTTTAATATAATTTTTCCCGATTTTCATATGGAGCCATAGGCTGACCTTGAAAGTAATACTATGAGGCCAAAAAAAGTATCACAGTGCAAAATTTTCCTTAGGAGTACTACTGTCAGGTTCCTGAAGATTTCTCACTTCGTGCTCTTTATTGCCACCTATTCATGGTCTCAACAGAAAGTTAATACTTTTGTGTCTTATATTTCATTCCAACTCCATTAGTGACTCCACTAATCTATCTCAAAATGTATAGGGACTGAATAACTGCTTGAAATGGCACCATTTAAACATTTCTATTCCATGCCACATGCGGTGGACTGTGTTTTTCCATGTAACTTGGGCACCTTGAATCTGGAGCACGGTGACTTTTGCAGGAAACGGACCCTGCTTGAGACTAAGCTCAGCTTCACAATCACACCTTTCCCTCACATTATTTTTACAGGGAAATAAGAAACACTCATTACCCATTACGACTGATCTTGGTCCCTGACAATAAATATTTTACATCTGAGTCACCTCATCATCTCTACACATAAAAAAGTGCTTGAAGTACACTTCAGACTTGTACAGAACAACTTATATTTTGCCCAGCGTATTCACTTGATCTTACAGGGGCATTTGAATGTATGAGACCATTTGCTGTTTCTTGCTGAGATTGCCTTGTAAATCAAACACTTTGTTTTGAGAGGTTTTATAGGCCATTTGTGGATGGAAGTGAGGAATCAATAAATAGTGTAGCTACATATGTGACGTATGGTAGGGCAAATTGACTGAAAGTCTTGGACTGATGTAAAGAGATAAAAAGTACATGAATATACTGTTGGTAGGTCTTGAAAATAGACTAGATTATTAAAGCTAACAGTATTGGCAAACAAGAAAATGGCAATTAATTTAGCCAATTGTAGCACTCCTATTTCTGCTAGCTGTCAGCCCAAATGAAAAGATGAACTGAACTGTGGAAAAATTCCAGACCACAGTCTCAGCCCAGCCATCTAGGTTCACAAATCCAAATTAGAAATGTGACTCCAGCTGCTCTGAGCTCTACTCTTTTCATTTGTTCATCCTGAAATCTGATTCTAGGCCTGAAATACTTCATCAACATGCATTTTTACTTTCACTCATTTCTATGTTGAGCTCCATTTTAAAAATAACTACAGATAACTGATGCGTCTGTTTTTTATTGCCCACTTGATCTTCTAGAGGAAGTTAAAGGCTTCAAATCTACAAATCACATACTCTTTAGTGAAACAGGTACTAATAGCAGAGAATTCCTCAATATTCTTAAAAGCATGTTGATCAGTGAAACAGGTTTTTCTTGGATATGACTTAGCAGAACTTCTAAGCATATGTGAAAATATTTTCTGTGTTTAAACATTTATTCCCCATCAAATGATTTTCCATACCATTCCTCCAAAGTAAAACACCTGCAGAACAGTGTATCTTTAGGTTCACTGTGAATCACCCAATGCAGTAACTGCTGTTTACACTGGCTAATTTGTCCATTCTATTAGACCTGTTTGTAGACTAAAACAATCCTTTTAGTTCTTTTATGGATATTTTTGGTTTGTTTGGGGTTTTTTTGGGTTTTTGGTTTTTTTTTTTTTGAGGGGGGGGATGATGTTATTTGGATTTTAGCCATTTTAAATACCAGCTAGATAGACTTGTGTGTGCTGGACTTATTTTTGTTTCCTTGTTGCTGTTTACATTATTTAACATGCTCTTCATCAGCTTTCAAAGGGAGGGTAATACCTGCTCTGTGCCTTCAGAATCTCAGAAATCACAGTGGATTCCTACTAGAAAATAAGCAGTGTGGATGGAGGTGCTCAGAGCTTAAGCAGGAATAAATGCTCTGAGCTACTTTTAGAGATCTCTGACACCACTTATGCTATGTAAATATCTCAGCCTGGTCCTGAAAATAGAACAATGATCAGGGCCTATACTACAACTTAATATATCTTTTTCAAGCAGTTCACAATTATTTTCCTCACCTTTGTCTTTGAGTGCTCTTACGGTGTCATCTAAGCCACATGTCGTTTGTTATTGCTGTTGTTCACTGACTGGATTACAATCTTTGTAAACAGGAGGAACAACGTAAAGGAGATTTCTAGTTAGTTATATTAATCCTTCCCCCCTAAAATGTTATAAAAAGCAGATATTGGCAGCATTTTTGAGAGTTTTACTGCTGATATACAATCTTTAGAAATTACCAGGATAGGTTATGGAAATACTTGCCAAAAATGAGTTTACAGGAGTCAAATTACTATTCACTGTTATCTGAGGAAACAAATTCTTGGTTGTAATAATAAGTGTTCTAACATGTTCTAACATGGAAGACCAGGTCTAAAAAAATAATCTGAATGCATAAATTACATTTTGCCTGCATGTCACAACTGAAATAACAGGGATGAAGAACAGAATGTTCTGATTAATAATTTTGGTCATTTCCATCTCCAGTATCTAATATCAGTACCTTACAGGTATGCATTTTCCCCTTAACAGCATTAAAGAACATTTTTGATAAGGTAGTATATAGTTAGGTAATTTGAGATGCCTACTGCTTTTTTCATTAAGGCACTGAGTAAATTTTCCCCCCTCTTTAAATATTGTGTATTTTTTGCACTGTATGGACTTGAGTGTCTTTAAAGACTGAGACAACCTCCTACAAGTAAAATAAATATAAACTCACTGTTCAACTTTGCAAGAAATAATGTGCATCACAGCTATTCAGAATTATCTTTTCTCTGACATGTACTATTATTCTAGACTTTTCTTTTCTTTTTTTTTTTTTTTTTGGTGAACAGTTGTTCTCTAGCCTTCACTTTTGATTCCATTACTACGACCCATCAGTCTGTCATACAGTCCAGGAGACTAAAAATGTAATAACAGGTTTCTGTATTGTTACTATCTTTTTTGTCTCTATCATGCTAGAGAATTTTCTTTCACTTTTTGACATTTTTATATTTATGGCTGACATGTACACTATCATGCTTAATCTTACTGTGATCTTCTGTTCTGCAAAAATGTTGTCATTTTACACACATCTTTTCTGGGCCTACTTCTAATAATATGATAGTTAGGTCAAGCCTCATGGGATATGTCCATGGGTTCTCTCAGTCTCTTAACTGAAATTTGCCTAGATGTTCTGTATAAAGCTGAAATGAGATTTAAGGGGCAACACATTTGCATTTTTTAGTGCTGATGTTTATGTCTAGTAAAGCAGGCAATGAAGCTGTACTACATTTTCAGACTGTACTAAAAGTAGAATTAACCGTTCTATTCAAAAGATGAAAAGTTGCAGAGTATAACTACAGGGAATAAATAAAAGTTTTTCAGTCAAGAGATGAAAATACATTTGTGCAAAAGGAAGCGAAAGTCCCTTTGCTCTACTCTTGCCCCAAGAAAACACGTTGTGCAGGTGTATATTTAGAACCCAGGACGGATGTCATATGGTGGGTCCCTCAGGCTGCCTGACAGCCAGCAAACTGTTAAAGAAGGGGTAACAGCTGCTTCCAGTAAAACTGCAATGAAAATGGAAATGGATTAAACCCAAATTTGCTGCCCAGATCTCAAAGGAACAAGTCTGGAAAAAAGGCATCCTGTGCCTGAGGAAATGTCTTAATACCATGAAATGAGAGAGCTCCAATAACGTATCAAAGACAAATTACAAGATAGTTGAGAGACACTTGAGGTTGGAGCTGCCCAAACTTCTCAGACTTTGAGCAGAAGCCATTCTGAGAAGTGTTATACCAGAGAGTTAGCTGCTTGGAAATATGGGTACATTAACAAAAATGCTGCAGCTGGAACATTGCAATAAGCACAGGAAATCACATAGTATCAGTCTACTACATAAACTACCTAGCTAAATTTCATTTTATATTTAAAATATATATAGGTGTATAAAGACAGAGAGGCTCCTGAAAGGTATGAAGATTTTCATGATTGTTTCAGGTGAAATCCTGTTCCTCTTTATACCGCTGTCAAGAAAATATAGCAAAGGCTGTATTTCAGAGTTTCAGTGCTCTTGTAATCCAGCTAAGGATCACATTAATTCACCAATTATGCTGTGTTTTGATTTTATTGTTGATACAGAACTTTGTGCTGCAAGAAATGCAAAGAGATGATTTCTTGCTCTTTTTTTTTTTTTTTTTTCCCCCCTCACATGAATTGTAGCCTTTAATGGTTTAGGAATTAATGTTATGGGGGAATACTATTTTCATGACATACTGTTTAGGAAGTATATCTGGAAACACCAATATACATGGCTTAATGTATGGGAAGAAGGGAAACCACTTGGCTGGAAATACTAATAAGAAAATTCATAGCATTCAGCTATCTTATGGCCTAACCATGCCTAGGGATCATTTTTTTTTTCTATTCTTCTCTATTGACTTTAAAATAAACTCCTTGTACTGAGATTGGCTAGGTAGGGTTGGCTGACAGGAACATGGTATAGAGATGGAAATGGACCAGCAAAGCAAGGACAAATACCTAAGCTTGATCCACAAGTTTTGCCACCTAGTTTTGTCAGTGTATAATGTGAGAAAACCAAACTCCATCTGAAATCATTCTTCTTCCCTCATGTAAAGGCAGTTTTTCTAGCAGAATAGGCTTGCCAGATTATAGCATATTTTGCATGGAGGTAGTAAAACTACTGAGGGAGAAATTCCCTCTGCTAGTGTACACACTGCCTGCTCTGAAGCCCTGCTGACATAGTTATGCCGATGTAACTACAGAAAAACTGACAGCTTCTCAAGTTAGCCTGTATTTATAGCTCTAGGTTAAAGACAGATTGAAAAGGCCATTAACACTTTTATGTAAAATGCACTGTAAATAATATTCTCTGTAATTTCTTCTTCTAAAATTATGAGAAACACTTACAGTAAGGACTCCATTTGGTGGAGCTCATGAATGAGCCTTCATGAGTTAGTAAAACACAGACCAGCTAAAATTCAAACAATATTTATTTCACATGAATTTGTGTTTGATAAAGGGTTGAACACTGATACAATCATGTTACACTCAATTTTCTTTATTTCCTGAGAACAAGATCAAAAATCTGAAAATAAAGTGTTTGAAAACTGTGATCATCTTATATTTTTGATCTATTCATAACCAGGAAATTACAATAACATTTAAAAATCTGTTTTGAAAAGATTCAGATAAATTTAGAAAAAGAAAGTAAAGCTTCAGTTGCATCTTCAGACTACCAGTGCAAAAATTGTTGATAATGACAAGCATTGTGACTTTGAATGTTTGTTAGGACTTATGTGATGGTACTATCAAGGATTCAAGTCCACTGCTGTGTGAGTTCTTTTTCCTGTTATCCGGGTCCTTAATGCTGGGTTGAAAATGTCTCCTGTGTTTTTGTATATTTTCAAGCCCAGAATGCCTTTCCAGTTCTTCAAGAGTGGGATTTTGTAGATTTTAGAGATTAATTAACTTACTTTATAGATTAAGTGAAAGTACCAAAAATCCTGTTAAGGAGGGTATTGAGTTAGGAGGTGGGAGACTCAGGCTTGGTTATTTCGCTACAAGTATTTTAGCCACCTGGTGATTTATTATTATGGACCTGGCTTGTTCAGCCTTATAGCTATCTCTTCAAACTAATCGAGTAATCACCATTGTTAAGTATTTTCTCCCATCCCAGGTGAACAAGTTACTTTTGCAGTCATCAGAATATAAAATTACATGTTCTGATCCTTTAGATATAAGTAAGGACTGAGAAAGGAACAGATTCCAAAACCAAGTAGTTCTATCCTAATCCCAAAGAACATACATGTTTTTAATATATGTCCCTGAAATATCTTCACAGGAAATTTTGACTCTTATGGAACCAGTGTCTTCTCATGAGGGACAAAAAAAAAAAATCTTTTGCAAAATAAAACTCCAAACAGAGCTCTGCTTGAATCTTTTCAATTCTACTTGTTTAGCTTTCTCCAGTCCTTCTTCTCTAACTTCTATCACTCTTTATGCTCTGGACCAGAAATTAATCAGGTTTCTTTTTATGTTTCTTGAAAGTCCCACAGGGAATATTCACACAGGATTTATCTTGTCATTTCGGTTTACTCCCTCTTTACAGAAGGAAAGATTAAAATAAAAGCCCTGTTTATGCACATTCCTACAGAATGTCTACATGAAAAGGGCACGTTGTATATTTTGACCACTTGTGATTTTACAATATGAAGGCTAAGTAGATTTTTGAGTAGTTCTAATTGCACTATATTGTACTAAACTGTACTGTCTAACTGTGTAATAAAATACAACATAAACTGTCACTAGCACCTTGCAAGTACCAAACAACAACAAAACCAGTAACTAATAAAATATGCAAGTACAAATTCAGGAGCAACAATTGTAAAGTACAAAAGTGTTAAGCATCATTGCATCTCAAATCTTATCAAGTACACATTAAAATTCAGTGCTGTAGAGAGGAAATAGCACAGTAACTTTTATACAGCAGCCTATATCATTGTCAAGAAGAGTAGAGAAGTTTTTGCAAAACCTGTATGCAATGTGTATACAGCCAGATAAATAAAGGGTAATTTTCTCACAATGGATCTGATAAATAATATTTCCTAAAGCAGGCTGATGCACTTTATTCTGGTATGTTAACTCTCTTACATAAAAGCTTCATTTTTATATGCAGGAGAACAAATGCTTTGGTAGGCAAGGTTCAGCTCCAAAGCTCATACTCTCATAGATTTTGGACATTGTTCAGCCTCAAAAGCTGTATTTCCTAATTCCTGCACCATAACAAATAACCTGTGGTATTAGAACATATGCTTGAGAAAGACATCTGACCTCAATTTTAAAGTTCAGATAGTATTTGCTATCTATTTATCACTGTATTACTGTAATGCTCATATAAGCTTCAGTCAACAACTATGATTCTACACTCTCTAGCACTTGTTCCTATGTTTCTTTCCCCAAAAAAGCCATCCAGACCAAATTTCCTTACAAGACAAACTTCAAAAGAAAAATCTTCCTTTTTCAGATGGAACTTTCCTATATATAACAATGATTTCTAGCTGAAACCTAAGCCACTTTAAAACTAATGTACATTCTGCCTTTGGCTTGATAGCCCAGGGGCATACTCCTGCAAAAGACTAGAAGTTTGTAAGAGGATATGGTATTTCTCTTGCATCACTGATGTAGCTCCACTTTGTTCAAGATCATTAACAAGCTGATTTGGAAAATCACAGTGGTATTGTTAGGAAGAACTACCTTTAATGCTTTTAATGGTTAGATTGGACATCTTCTTTATAGATGTACATCTCAGAGAATTTATATAATACAATGTACTTCCATTTCAGATGTAAATAATTAGGGAAAGTGCTAAAAAAGCACTTGAGCTTGAAAACCTTTTCCTGCTCCTCTGAGACATTAATTAACTGTGTGTATCCCTGTCAAAGATCAATGATGCTACTACTGCCATAACATCGCAAAAGAGTTGTAATTCAGCAGCGAAGGTTTAATCTCTTAAGTATAGGCTTAATCTCTTGAGTATATACTTCAACGTATTCCTATCAATCAATAAATTAAAAGTGAGTTTATGTCCTGTTGACTTTATAGCTGATAACATTCAGTTTTGAATAGTAAAGCAAACACAAAATAGGAATTCTAAATTTCTAATGTCATTTGTTATTTCTGTTTCTCCAGCCATCTTCAACCTTTCAAAGAATGAGCAAAATCTATTAGGTTATAGCATCTGTTGGAGAACTTAAATGTTCCATAGTGTCAATTTATTTAATAATTAACTTTCACCATTTCGTAACAATGGCCGCAGGGCCATCCGTGCCGGGTCTCTCCCGCCTCCGTCCCCGCTCCCGCTGTCCCCTCAGGCTCGCAGGGCTGTTTCCCGCACGGTTCCCCCGCTCAGCCCTGGCTGCCGGGCAGCGTTTTGCCCTCCCTTGGCCAGGCTTTTTCCGGGGCTCTCGCCCGCCCGCCCGTGGCTGAGGGGCTCAGCCGTGCCCTGCGCTGGGGCCGCTGCAGCCGCTGGCACCGCCTGGGCCCGGCCCGGGCAGCCCCGGCACATCCAGCATCTTGCCGCATGAAGAGTATTGTCGTGGATTTCAATGCTTTTGGTTATCGTTCCTCCAGGAGACATAGTAAAATATTGTTCCAGCATTAAAATTAACTACGTGTAGCTTTGCTAATGTGTTCTTCTTTTGATATAAGGGTTTTCTGTAGCCAGGATTTCAAAAAAAAAAAAAAAAAACAACAAACCAAACAGCATTTCCTTAAGTTTAGTAATTTTTTGAACAAATAAGGCTAATGGAAAGAAAAAACCCAAAAAAACTAGAAAGATCTCATATTTACTGTTTGTGATGAAATAAACATTTTCATCAGAAACCTCTGTAAGTTGAATCATGTCTACAAAATGATGGGTCTTCTGTTATTCCTTGGCTTTTAATCTTTGCCTTGCGTGGATGGTCATGCACAGGGAGACCTATCTCCCTGTTTGCACTCCAAGCTTCAGTAGATATTATTTTAATAAAATAAATTGGAGCTGGAAGTGAATTACTGGTTTTGCTATTGACTTTATGGAGGACTGTCAAACCTCATCAGTATTTAGAAGATACTTCCCAGCCAGGGAGAAGAACAAGACCAATATTCATATGCAGGGAGCAAACTTTTTCTGAGCAGGAAATGCACTCATAATCCTGTTTTCTCTCTAGCAGACAGGCATTAAAATTGAATTAAGAAGACCTCAGCTCTGCTTTCAGTTAAGATACTGACACTATTTGGAGAAGATTCTGTTCTTTTGTTTCTCTGGTTTTACTTTGCTCTGGCCATTTGATGATGACTTTTTCTTACGCTGTACTTGAACAATAACTCACAGGCAATTCTAACTCACTTCTAGCTGCTAATGTAATAATAAATAGAAAGAATAAACAAAATGTGTAGAAAAATATAGAATTTCAAATATCTA
This sequence comes from Corvus kubaryi, assembly GCF_017639235.1. Classification (NCBI taxonomy): domain Eukaryota; kingdom Metazoa; phylum Chordata; class Aves; order Passeriformes; family Corvidae; genus Corvus; species Corvus kubaryi. The sequence goes on along the minus strand of NW_024582056.1, from coordinate 1,228,910 downwards.
GATGAGCACTATATTTTGGGTGAAGCTTCATGAGAGATTAAGTAAATCTAAATGTCAGTGCACCCTTTGCTCTGGCACATTTGCTTATCTTGGCTCTCTGATGTGTCAGTTCACTTGCCAACTCAGCAGAAAACTAACCCAAAAAAAAAATAGAATAGATTCCTGTAAGCTCAGTAAGTTGAATTGATTCATTGGTAGGCCAAGTGAATGCTGGAGCTGCTACAAAAGAAGAGGGAGGAAGTGGGGAACAGTTGTAGCTCAATTTAAATCTGTTTGTGCTGCTTTAGAAATATTTCCAATTGCAACAAGAAAAGCAAACAGTTTAGAATGCTTCACAGAAAATGCATGTCACCCATGGTGATGTCTTTTGTAATATTTAAATTTATAAATATTCAATAAGTAATATTTTTGTTGAATGTAGACTTCAGGTTAGTGAAAAATAAGCTGATGGACTATTTGCTAGTATTTTAACATCAGCAGTCTAGAAAAATATAATTTTTTGTATAGGTCTCCCTCATCTCTAGTTTCTGATCACAGAGTTGGTTGCAACATGTTTTCCCCTCTATCTTGTGAAGAAAAATAAAACAAACACAAAATTATTTATTCTTACCCCTTACTTTTAGTGGATATTGAGTACTGTAAATATAGCAGCAGCAAAAAGACTAAGAAAAAGGTGAATTCACTATTCAATAGGGTAAGGAACCTGTTGATACAGGACACAGAAAAGGCCAAGGTACTCTCTGCCTTTTTAATTTTCTTTTTTTTTTAAACTGATAGAGTCTGCTCTTCTATGACTCAGCTCCTTGTACTGCTTGCAGTCTTTGAAAGTGAAACAGTAACCACAGTAGAGAAAGATACATTAGGGAGCACCTGAGTTATCTAGACGCACAGAAATTAATGGGCTGCAGTGGAATTGCATCCAGGGAACTGGCTGGTGTTTGAAAAGGCAAACATCACAGTCTTCTTCAAGAAAGCAAGAGGGAGGAACTAGGGAACTGCAAACTAGCCAGCCTCACCTTCTTGGTCCTTGACAATGTGATGGAGCAAATCCAACAGAAGCCATTTACAAATTTGTGGATAACAGGACAATGATCAGGAACAGCTCTCAGGAATTTACCAAGGGCAAATATTCTTATGCTAAATCATGATGAAAAGGCCAACTCTGTGAACAAGGAGAGCAGATGTTGCTTTCCTTGACTTCAGCAAGGCTCCTGACCCCATCTACCATGGTGTCATTATAGGCAAATCGGTGAGATAGAGACAGGATAAGATGACTACAAAGTGAATAGAAATTTGGAAGGATCTCTGGCAGCTGCTCACTTAGTGATAGTCTTTAGGGACTGACCCTTGCATCAAAACTGTTGAATGACTTTATTAATGACATGGAATATGACACGAAATGGAATTGTGGCTCGTGGTCATTATGTTGGAGGGCAGGGCTGCCACCGTGATCTAGAAAAGCTTGGAAAGATGGGCTGATGGGGACTTCATGGGAATGAATGAGGCAAATCCCATTTCATACAGCTAGGGTAGAATAATCCCACACAACAGCACAAGATGGGGATTGACTGATTAGGAAACAGCTTTGCAGAGGAGAACTGAAGGGGGATGGTCAACAGTAAACTGAAGAGGAGTCAGCAATGTGCCTTGCAGAAAATAAGGCTGTCCACATCCTGGGCTGCATGAGCAGCATGGTAGCAAACAGGCCATGGGGAGGTGATCCTTTCCCTCTAGTCAGCATTTGTGCTACTGCACAAATACGACAGCAATATCATGACTCTGCTTTGAGTAGAGGTTTGAACTAGATGACCTCAGGAGGTCTCCTCTTGCCTTAACCATCCTGTGATTCTAAAAACCTAATTTCATTCACATAATACCTTATTATTAGGACCAATGTTATCTACCATTATATTTGTTGTTCCTAGATGATGTGTCCTTTCTGGGTGCTCAAAGATTTGGAGAATTTGATCTCCAATTAATGTGAGTACTACAATCCAGATAGTAAAAAATCAATGCAAAGGGCAATGGTATTGATGTTATTGATCATATCTTTCTAGTGTGAGTGTTCATGTAGCACTAACAAGATTCACCAAATTCTGTCCTAGGTGGCTACATTTTAAATATGGAATGGATTCTGTTAACACTATTTCCTTTTCAGTTTTTGCAATCCTCCTAAACCATTGGAATGGACACTTGAGAACATTACACACTCTTACCCTCTTTAAACTTTGGTAAGTGAGGAATTTTTTATTTGTCTCTCAATTAATAAGGAAATCTTGCCTATTCCTTATGTCTAGTGACAATTTGCTAAGTATATAGCTATCATTAACTTATAGCCTGAATTTCTGTACTCTTGGAGAAATCTCTTTTATCTGAAATGCTGATTGCAAAATTAGGAGTCAAACTTTTCACATGAATGTACTGAAGAGTTATAATTGATACCTTTCTGTATAATTTTTTGAGATGTCACAAACCTCTTGTTAATCAGGTGACATCTTGTGATTGAGAATGTACTGTTTACACATTCCATAAAACATGATTTTTTATAAAATGCTAGACTCAAAAGTATAAAGAGCAATTAATATGATTATTTTTCTTTAGATTAAAATGTATAACTGAAAGTTTTGCATAGTTCCCACAATAGAACTACATTGCATAAAGATTTAATACTGAAAGGAACCTGCTCTTTCTTCACTGAATAGAACTGCGGAGTATACAGCACACATAAAAATGAAAAATCTCATTTTTGTTGCAAAAAACTGAATCTACAGAGAATTATTAAAAAGTGGAGCCCACAGCATAATGACATAAAAATTTCCATGCTGACTTTTCTGAGACAAGATGTATGTTACAATTGTGCTGCATTAATAAAAGATTAGCTAAATATGCCAATTATCTCTTCAGTGTAAAATTTCCCCCTCATTCAGTATGACTAGGAAGTTGGGAACTATTTTAACAATTTGTTCCATTTTAATCATCACAAGATAAAAATTTACATTAGAAAAAAACCTGAGCTTCATCAAAAATAGAACCTTTTTTTTTTTTTAATTCCACTTTTTTTTTTTTTTAATTGAGATGATATCAGAATAATTATTAAAAGTTCTGGCCAAATTCTGTTGGAAGCAATTCCACTATTTTTACTGGAGCTGCTTGTAAGGGGCTTGATCCAGGTCTACAGAATGAGAAAGGGATTTTTTTTCTTCTGATTTTAATAGGAGCTAGAATAATTTGGGTAATTCTGGTTTTGTGATCATATATATAAAGTGTTCAGTGAAAATAGAGTGGGTTGGGCTTTGGTTTGGTTTTTTTTTTTTTCATCAAGAGAATATATTCCAAATGGAAATGGTCAAGGCTTTTTTTCAATTTATTTAGTTTAATGCATTTACTTTTGTGCAGTTAGCTATGACACGAGGAACAGTTTATATATCTAGTCTGTTCTAATCTAGCTGATATAAACTATTGATTTTAGTGAGGGAGGACAGTAATAATCCCAGTCTTGTAAGACTTGTCTTGATTTGAGGACACATTCCTGGATCAAATCCCAGGATAAGAATGTCAAATGCTTCTACAGAGGCTTTAAAACAGCTACAATCAAAGCTCCTTGAAAGGCATTAAGTGAGAAGGAAGAAAAAGCATAGAGATTCTACTAAACATAATAATGCCTTTCTGTGTACATTTTTAGTAGAAATGTGGTTCTGTATTTTGAAATTAGCAGAGGTTATCCTTGTTGTAACTATCTCTATCTGCTATATAAATATACATTTGAGATTTTAAAATGTGACAGTTTAAATTTCTATAATTTGTTGCTGAGTTTTTCATTGTAATTTTAATGCTAGGGAATAGCATTCTAAGAGAATTGTTAGAATCTTAAAAAAATACAATAACTTTATTTTCAATTTAACTGAAAGCCAAGATCAAGGCTTTAGTGCATTGGGGGCAGACATTTCCTATTAATTTCTGCTTATCCACATTATATGAGTTGCATATTCAGAACTGTACATAAGGGATTTCAATACCCTGTTTCAATTAATTTCTAATGATAATTGGGAATCAAAACCCTTTGTATGGCTTTGATAACCCCATAGAAATATGTTAAGGACTCCTATAAACGTTTAGGGAAGAACTCCAAGCATGTGAGTTGACATTAAGACAATTACTTGTGCACTTAAACATAACCACCTTTTTCATCATTTGCATCCTGTTTGGGGTTTAATTAAGAATGAAGTAGGAGTCTTTCAAAAGTTTCAATGGAAGTCAGTGGTCAACTGGGAAAATGGGAATTTTCTGTCTTGATGGATGAGATCTTCACACTCTGTATTCCCTGGTCTGATTCACACTCCATTCTGACGAAACAGTATAAAAGCAAAAGAAGGACATCCCAATACCATCCATCTTTTCTTCTTTTCTGTCAACCCCAGCTCAACCAGGAACATTCATTGTATTCCCAAAGTTAAGTTTCATACAACATTAACAGAAGAGGAAAGCAACTAAGAGTAAGAAATTAATAATTTATGGTCAGAAAAAATAGAAAAGTTATTGCAGTGAAAAAGTTGCAGGGAGGTTGCTCCAAACGGTAATGCTATAGCACAAAGAATCTAATAATGGTGTTGCTGCAGGCAGGGACAGTGAGAAGAGGACAGAGTAATATATTCACGGAATGATGAGACAATATAACTCTAAACAATCCTGAATGTTTTTACTGATTTTAGAAAAAAGTGTTATTTTTTAGATTTGCATGCTTAGCAAGCTTTGGAAAACGTTATTGCATTCGACCAATGACTGAGAATGAAAGAACTTTCAGTTCCAGGGCAGAAACGGTAAAATTATCTTAAGAGATTAATTAAATTTGTTTTCTTTCTGTTTCATAAATAATGCTGGAACAAACTTATGTTTAGGATATCATATGCTAGTGCCTTTTCTGTCTTTTATTTTCAAAATTAAACTGATGGTCTGAGATGCTGTACAGGAAATGCTCTGAAATTAAAGTAGAATGGTGTATTGTAGTCATGGTTTCACATTATAATTAGATATTTGAAATTGCATTCCGTATGTTAGATTGGGATTGTTATACAAAACTGTCTCTTTGTCTTAGCTAGCTTTTTCCAAAAAGTTCCTACAGTACAATTTCTTTGTCCAAATACCTGCTCATCATGATTTTCACTGTCCAAACATACATATACACAAAGAAGCACAGACATTCCTTTCTGTAACAGGAGGAGTTTCTCCATATCTGAGAAACAGCTGGAAATCTTCTGTAGGACTAAGGTGGGATTATAGTTCCATTTTAATGTTTATACTCACAGATAAAAGCTATCGCCCATGCAGCAGGGGAGATAAGATGGCTGACGGCACTAAGCTGCCTTCACTAAGCAATGCTGATGGCTGCCTTTTTGGCAGCCTGGGGCACTATGCATGATTAAAGAGAGAAACTTAAGCTAAACCAGACACTCTAAAAAGAAATACACTTTGGAATAATGTTAACTCTACTCAGCACCTAGGATTTCACTGTATATATCTTAATAGTCTTAAGCAGCTCCCTTTGTAAGCAATTCATCCAGGAGTTAATGTGTCAAGTTTAATACGCTTCAAGAAACGCTCATTTGTAACTAAAAGGTTCATAATGCAGAGGAGCTTTTCATCTTGGACATGTAATCACCAGCCTCCAAGCAGAACACACCAGAATATATATCCTGGACTTGAGCTCTAGAACTGATGCAAGAAAAGGCTGGCACAAATTTTCTTGCTGTTATTTCCCTCCTCAGTCTCCCAGATTCCAGAGAAATCTGCTTATGTTGGACAGATGCTGAAAATGTGCAGAAAATCAAAAGCTATTTTCACTAGAAATTGTATATGTAAAATTTAAGATTTATCTTGGCTAGCTCAGGAGGCAGGAAACAGCTGGTGAGGCAGGAATGCTTTCCTTTTTTTCTGTCTTTGCCTCCAGTAAGCCCAGTCCCATGCTGAACTTATTAGAAATGTTTGCCTAGTTAAGGTCACTGAAAGATGGAAGACCAATTAGGAGTAATCAGGCATGCTTTGGCTTTCAAATGGATGGATTTCCAGCAGTTGTGATCCACTGAGGTCCCCTTACCCATTCTGTGAACCTCCTTGCAATGCCTTCATATGGTACTCTACAACTTTCTAGACGGAGTTTAGCAGATAATGTAGTCTATGCTCTATAAAACTGCAAAACTTCTAAAGAGAAGTTTTAGTAGGCAAGCTGTCAGGCAACCAACTGGGTAAGGAAGGCTGAAGAACAAAATTAATGAAGTCCTAGAAGTGGGAATATTCTGGTCTTCTTCATTTGTACTGAAGCTACCTTGACAATTACTTCATATTTCTTCAGATATGATGTAGTCTTGACAATTTTTTCAGAAGATGAAAAATTCTGCATTTTATCTTTTTACCTTTAATTATATTAACGAATAATGACATCGTGTCTTTGGTAGCTGGTCTTTCCAAGAACATCTGTTCTAACCTTTCTTCCTTCTAGAAAGATCCATGATTTGTCAGGTTCATCTTGTTATGCAAATTAAAATGTTGTCATGAGAACAATATGTGAGCTTCTTATATATGAGGTTTATTGTCATAAAGCCCAGGTTCTGCAGAAGGTTACTGGGGTTTTTGCACACAAATTTACATTAGTTCAACAGCAAAGCTCTTTGATAATCTTCTAAACAAATGCAGTTGGTTAATATTCTTTATGGTATCAAATGCCTTCTTTTTGTCTTTTTTCTTTTGCTTATTTGGGTTTTTCCTCAAAGACTGAATATTCATCTAAGAAAAAGTTTTTTAAGAAAACATACTGATGTAAATAAAGAATCAGTTAGTGTGGGGGTATTTGGCTGAGAAAGTGCAATAGTTTTAGTTTGTCTTAGGTTGGAACTTCAGAAATTTAAGTTTTAAATCCTTAGTCTGATTGGTTCATTTAAAGTGCAACAGCCACAATAACAGAACATAAGACCCTCAAATAGTCAGTTTTTAAGCTCTTAGAACAGTGTGCTTGCTTGGGAGAAAGTGACAAAAAGAGTGTTTTCAATATGTTTGCAGTTATCAATTGTGTATTATTTCCTGTAATCCTTTATGAAATATTTGCAATGGCTGCAGCTGTAGAAATATTATTTTTGTTCTTCTTGGAACACTGTGGGTGATAGGAAAACAGACTTTTCCTCAGATAATTCTATAGAATTATCTAAGCAAGAAAATATAAACTTTCTTTTGATTCTTGAAAAAAACAGTGGGATTTCACTGTTTATTAGTATTAAAAAAACACTCAACTAATTCCACATAGCAAGAAGGAGCTTCTCTTCCAGGAAATGCAAAATATAAAGGAACAATGATGTCCCATTAACATCAAGTATTAGAATCAAGTGAGACTTTATATTTGAGGAAAAAAACCAAGAATGTAAAACTTATGTGCCCTTTCTAATCTCACGCACTAAATCTGTGACACTGCTAGAGACCATTTTTAGATTCTTAGTACACTACTTTAGCATTCTTCTGACAGAATTCTGCCAGAGATCTGAGAAAAATAGTAGAAATTACCTGACAGAAAGCCTTAAACTGCAAGTATGGCTAGAATCTCTCCCTGCCACCACTAATGGAATACTGCTATTGACTGTGGCAAGGCTAGAATTTCATGCAAAACTTTAAGCATTCTATTTCCATAGAAATCTTGAAAAATGGTAAAATTGATCAACCATGTGATTTATTCTAAATATGCAAAATAGAATATTAAAACTAAGAGCTTGATCTTGCAGCCTTCAGGCATATTCAAGCACTATTTTTCTTTACCTACAGTAATCCCTTCAAAATTCCTGGTAAATGGAAACATCTATCAAATTTATTTTCAGAGACATATATGGAATATATGTATGCTATGTATCTGCTCACCCTGGAAAATATGATGTTGTGCCAAATTGCAAAGGGTCTTGATTCCCCCTTCAGGAAACTGGAAACCCAAAAACTAATTCCAGGAAAGACTTTTCATGGAAAAGAAAGAAAAAAAAAATGATAGGCAATCCCAATCCCTGATGAAGAGTACATAATAGTATGTAATTATGGGACCAACTAATGTATGGTCACCTCTATTCTAAAGTTAAACAGTAGCTGCAGTAACCAAAGCTGTACACAAGTGTGGGAATAAAAGCAACTGGATGAGAAACAACTAAAAACCATTATTTAGAAAACTAAATCAAGACAAAAATATTTTTCTCTTTCCCTTTCTGTTTGACAGCTGTTGACAGTAAGGGACAGTAAGGGTCAGTAGAAGCAAACAGGGCCAAAAGAGGTAATTTCCTGTGCTGAGAAATGCAATAACAAAATATGAATAAGTGTGAGAAACTAATAAACACGAGAGTAACATGATTACTTTGTTCACATGACACGATAAGCTAAAAGGAGCACCAAGGTAAGTAGTAAGCTAGACATAGATATGTGGGTGAATTAAGCAGTTTTCCCCACTAGGTGCATGAGGACAGACACCCTGAAGCTGAGATCTCCCCATACAGGTCCTCATACAGTATGACTTGTGGGATATGGGTCTCAGTTCAGCTGTGACACAAAGAATGCTCTCAGAGGGAATGGGATAACTTATTCCACCAAAGTTCTCTGGGAATCCAGTAGTAAAGATGCCTATCAACAGCCTGCTTCATGGCCAATATGGTAAGACAACTTAAGAATATAGAATTCATAAGTAAATCATTAACAAGCCTGAACAAGCTACCCAGACCTTCTCTAATGGACTTTAAAACCAAGCTGTTTCTATGCTAAACTCCGAGCTGCATTAATTTAAATGGAGGTGGGTTTCATCACACTATTTTTATTATGTTGCCTTGCTTCCCTTGAAAGGCTGTGAAGGCAACAACAACAGGTGAAGTACCAAGATTTCCCTTGATCTCACTCTTTCATATAGTTGACATTTGGAGAGTGTCATCGATGCAATATTTTGATGCCTGTATATATTGTCAAGAGCAGACCAAGGCGAAGCAACTGAAAACAATGCAGCAGAAACAACTTTATCCCACTTTTACTTTTAGAAGCTAATGTTTTTGGAGGCAGAAGTATGTAGTTCATATCATGTTCATAGTGCCTATCAAAGGATCTTTCTGCTTATTTAATCCCTAGGCATTGATTTAAGCCCAAAGTACAGTTAATTTTTGAGAAAATATAATGATTTTTAGGAAGGAATTTATTTTTCAAGACAGAATTGACTTTCTAGGGAAAGAAAATTCTAAACCTGCAAATATTGCTGAGTTTTCACAGACAAAAAAAATGGAGAAAGAAAATGAAATTAAGACAGTGTGATCTTTGTCAAAAGAATGAATTCTTGACCAATTTTAGGAATGCTTAGGAAAGCCATGTGGTGTCTTTCAAAGTGTAGAACTGAAATGCAGATGCAATAACATGGCTTGTTTAACTAAAACCTTTTAGAAAAACATTAAGAGGGAAGAGATGTCAGGAAAGATGGGCAAATTCATTCAGCATTGACCAAGGAGGTTGGAGTTTTTTCCCAAAGGCCTTACATAAAACTCTACAATGTCGCAACGTATTATTAGCCTTCCCACCTCTCTGCTGCATATCCTTTTTTGCCTCCTCTTATATTACAGAGATAACGATTTTGTCTAAGAGAACTGAGATTTTATAATGCCAACTACAGCAAAACAGAAATTCAGAGAAGGAAAGGCAGGGCACCATACAGTAAGTAGTCATTTGAGGCCAATAAATTATGACCATAACTAGAGCCAGTATCATTTAAGTACTCTTTGGTTTCTGATGATAAAGCACTAGCTTACTGCAGTGTTGACAACAATCCTATGGCTCCAGTTTATAGCTTGTCCATTTGCTACCCAGCCATCCCCAGGGAATTTAATATAAAGCAATAAACAATAACACTCATCAGAAGCAGAAAAGGACTCAGACTTAACCCAGCAGAAAAGACTGCTAACCAAGCAGAGCAAGGCAGCGAGAAACATTGATGTGAAGTCTTTAGCCCATGTGTCATGCAGCTATTAAACATGCCAATAGCTCCAGCAGAGAGAACTAATGCGATCCAGGTGTGACAACCAAGAGGTGAGAACGTGTGTAGTGAGCATCACTATGACAAAACCATTGTTACTTTTTGCACCTGAGCTCATAAAGATGGTAGTAACACCAAATCAAATGTGCAATTAAGCTTTGTGATAGTTTTGCTCCATGGAAGTATGCAACTTGCATTATTATTATTCTATTACGCCAGACTTTTCTACTACAGGAATATTTGAAAGATACATTCTAATTCATATGATCATGGAATATAATGCACCATACAATAAAAGCAGACAATTCACTAAGATCTCCTGCATCATTCAGATCATGATATGCCACACTGCTTTCCTCATGAAACCCATATCTTCTGGTTTAATTACTGCTTATCTTCAGAGAGCCATCCAGCTAGATCTTCTTATAAGATGTCCCCAAGCCATATCAGCTTTTTGTTGGAAGCACATTCAGATGGTACATTAGGTCCAAATTTTTATGTATGTATGTGATGATTTATTTTCAAATTTATTCCTGCAAATGTACCCCCACTATGCTAAATGTGAAATATGAAAGGTTAAATGTGAAAATAAGTAATAAATATGAAATGTTAGCACAATATGAGTGGGAAGTTCAAGTGTTTGTTTTGATGAACTTTTCTCAAGTCCTTGAGAGTCTTTCCGGTAAAAAGGTGAAGAACCCTAAATTCTTGGTATCATGATCCATCAATTAGTGTAATAAGGGCCAAAGGACCTAAATTCAGATCTCTACTGACCATACCAACTGAGAGCTCAGTCCTTGGTCAGCTGGTGTGTGTTGCAGACATTAGGACAAAACAAAGAGAAAAATTTACTTATCCATATTTCTCTCAAATATCAGGACGTCTAAAAAAGGCACGTAAATTTCAAGCTCTGAATAATTTCTTTCTAGCCAGCTATCGTTGTATCAATGCATTTGCATTATTATGAATAATTATGTAAATGTATGGGTGCATATATATTTATGTACATATTAGCAACGATAACTGAAACTACTCTACCTACAAAGTATCTAGAATAATGACTGTGTCATGGCCTGCTGTTTGAGACATAAATTACCAATCAAGTAACAGCTGATAAGGAATTTTCTTTCTAAGAGTCTTGTAAAAGGTCATCAAGATACAGCCTTTGAGATGGCTTGCAGGTTCATTCTTTGTACTTAATATATTCAGTGATTTGTGTTTGCTGCATTAAACATGCTGCATCAGCACACTGGCCAGAGGGACTCAGAAAAAAAATGTGTTATTTTATTTATTATGTTTTACAGCAAAAAGGCTCAAAAATGCAACTTTATTTTCACTAATTACATCTGGATTCTGCTACCAAAAAGTGAGTGTTGCATCATGTTTAACACTTCAGAACCATGTAAGAAGAAATGGTGTAAACTACGTATGCAAAAAACCAACAACCATACTCCAGAAAGGATTTCTGATCTAATAATAGGTGTTATTTAATGCGAGAACTCAAAAGCCTGACCACACCAAGAGCTCTGATTCCCTGAAGCGTAAGAGCTTTCCTGCTGGATCAGACTGGCGGTATGCCCGGTCTGGCCTGCTTGGCTTCAGCCTTTTTTTAGTGTTGTCTTTTTCGTTATTGCACCTATCCTTGCAATAGAATATAAATGTACTGAGTAGGGGAGAAAAAACGTTCAAACAAACTAAACACAAGCAGAAATAGAAAATCTCTTTTTGTTCCTTGTCTTTGAAAGTCAGTTCAAAATTTATGCAGGAGGTGTCCATTTTGCCAAACTTAGAACAACAGGCAGGCTCATCAGGCAATATAGAGTTGGGGTTTATTTTCCCAGAACTATTCTCAGGTTATATAAAGTTTTCTTTTGAGATGAAGACAATAAAGCAGTTTCATCAACAAAACCTGCAGCATCTAAAATAAGATATAATGGAAGTTTACTTGTATCATTGTTAGAAGTTCTTTAGAGCTCTCTTTTTAGCTCAAGTGTTAGTGAAATGGTTTTTTGGTTGTGTCAGTTTGAGAAAGCTCACTAAATGGAATAATTTTTTCAGTCATGTTTCTTTGAAGAAGAAAGAAATCATATGAAAAGTTTTTATTCTATAAGTGTTCAGAGAAAATTATGTTATTCTTTCAGGGTTTGGTGCATATTTATCTATTTATTTATTAATTTAAGCACTGCAAATAGAAAAAGAATTTTTTATGCGATCTCTTCTTTACTCTCAATTATCTCTGTTATCAATTTGTCTTCAGTTACTGATGTGTCCTGTCAGAGTTTTCTCTCACTGTCCAATTTCTGTGACAAAATGCTGTAATATGCTTCTTCTCTTTGCACACTTTCTCTGCCCTCTAAATTGTTGAAATTGTTGGATAGTGTTTCTTGGAAGCAGTCACTAACAGCAGCTAAAATTTTATAACCTTTACTTATAATTACAGATTGTGCCATGAAGGTAGCAATTGAGAAAAGTGCTTTTAAATTCATCCTGTAAACTACGTAATGGTCATATCAATCCAGAAGTAAAAAATGGGATTTCTTTTCTCTTACAATCTTAATCTTATAGAAAATTTGGATTTCTCAAATCCATTTTTCCATTGCTGTTTAGAGGCATAAGCAAACTCTTTCTACAAGATGTATTGTTTATTAATTTTGATAGCTGAATTTGCCTCTTTTTTTTAACATTAGAATGAGAATTGTAGTCAACAGCTAATTCTAGATTAATTAATTTAGAATTATTTGGTTTTCCTCCAGAAGTAATTAAGAGTTTGACCAGAGCAGTGGTATTACAAACTAGTAAGTGGCACAAACCATTTTAAAATGAAAATCTTTTCTCATGGAAGTTCATAAAAATATTTTGACAATTACTTTTGTGTAGAGATACAGCGATTAGTAAGAATAAATTCTCAGCCATATTGATTTATTTTGCATGTGCTCTTTTTAGAAGAATGGTCAAGACACACAGACTGTTAAAACTGGGGGACTTCTGTTGAAATGTCAACTGAGGGGGCTGGGAGGTGAGCTTTTGCAGTTTTCAGTCTTTTCTTGAACTGACTATAAGGCCTAATGATGTTGACAACTTTCCAAATTTTGTATCTACAATAAAATTTATAGTAAATTTGCACCAGATATATTCACTAGTCAAGAAAGATTTGTCCAAGGAGATCGTGCTTGTGTTTTTTCCCAAATTTTAGTTGGTTGCATAAGAAGAAGAAGAAGAAGAAGAAGAAGAAGAAGAAGAAGAAGAAGTTAATCTTCTTAACAATGAAAAACTCATAGGAAATAAGGAAATTTAATATTGTAATTTATTACACGCTATAGCTTTTATTCTTGATTTGATAACATAAAAATACATTGAATACTTCTAATTTCATTCAAGGTGATAAATCGTCTGTGCTTTAGGAAGAATGTAGGTAGCGTACACTAGGGGGAATACTTCTGGCATCTGTGCCTTCTTCCATGATTGAATGAGCAGGACTGTGTTCCCCAAAGCCTGCTGAACTCCTTCCAGGGTTTTGGAAGGTTCTCAAAGAAGTTATTCAAAGAAATCGAATTTCAGTTCTGTTATCAAACACAGAAAAAAAATGAATCTCAGGTGGTTAAATATGCACATTTAGATTGCAGATGAAGTTCTACATTACTTCACACCTCATGCTAATTTGTTATGCAGTGCTGCAGTGCCTTCTCAGCCAGTTTATTTCCATGCTTGCCTTAGCAATGGGTGAAGCACATCCGACTCTCTCTCACCTTTTGCCTGCAAATACGCTGTTGAAACTTAGCATTACTACACTGCTACAGACAAGCTGAGATGAAGTGCAAGAAGTTTCTGTGTACTGTGATATGCAGGAAGCCAGCCAGCCATCTCCTTCCTCTAAGAACTTGTATCTATGAAAAGCTTTAAACAAATATAAACTAAGATTTCTTTGTCATTCATCCATCATGGGCAACCCTTTCATTTGCAATACACTCACAAAATGTTTTCTTTGTCTCCTATTTTTGTCCTAAATAATGACAAACCACTGTCATATACAAGGTGATGACCTTTGCATGCCAGTAATGTAACAGCCATGCTTCATTTTCATCTCAGTATTTCCAGGTCTGGTTTGCAACCTTAGAAAGAGCAACATTATGTTTCCCAATTGCTTTTCATTTTAAGTCTGAAATGGAAGACAGTTTTCACTTCTGACAATCTACTGCACATGAATCACTTATGTTAGAGAAAGCTTGCAGTGTGGGCATGGTAACATGAAATAACTAATTTTCCTATTCATCCAGTGAGCTCCAACCAGCCACAAAACAAAAGCAAACAAACACAGAGAGAGGTGACAATTATTTTTTTCTTAAGTCATTCATTTAGCATTCATTCTGCCTGAAGTGAAATTGAAAAGCTGGGGAATCTTCAGCTAGTTAAAAGAAATCCTTTTGGAACTAATTCATGTCTGTTTTGAAGTCAGTGATAGTTTTTCTAGTTGACTTCATTGATGCTAGATCAAACAGCTGTAAGTGGTGGTATGCCTGCTTTCTTACTAGAAATTGAATTTGCAAGTGAACATTTGGCCTCACTGAATTACATCAATTTGGTTTTTTTAACTTTATTCAGTCTAGAATTTCACCCATTGCATTTGAAAATAAATCAAATCCCACCAGCTTGCTATGGCCTGAAATCAATATGATCTAAGGTAGGAGCAAAGGTATTCAAGATTGTGTATATTTAATTATTGCCACACTTCTAAAAGCAGTCAGATGTTTCAGAAAAAAAGTTTATGGGCAATCACAGGACAACAGGTAGGCAGCCACATAAATGAAGTATAATTGGCTGACCACAAATTTTAGTCAATAACAAAATGTTTGATAAGATGGCCTTTTAAAGTAACCGGCTTTAAAGATGCAATCTTTCTGAATAGACAGACACAAAGAAGCCGATTAGCAATAGGTAAGTTGAAAAGAGAAGCCATCAGTCAGATCTGATGATAAAAAGGTCAATTTTCAAATAGCCCATTTAACCACTGAAGCCTTTTGCTTTAGCAGGAACAATTGCTTAATCAACACTACTTAGCTTCAATAGTTAAATCTGTTCAAACAGAATGTGGTCATCTTGCTTGTTCAATTATAGTTCATACCAAAGGAACTATAGATTACAGATCCTTTTTCTGTTGTTCTTTTAACTTGTTTTAAAAAGCTATTCTTAAAAATGAATTCTGTAATTTGTGCTTACATGCTAGAAGAGCAATCCAGTGCAGCCAAAATGCCTGCACAGCAGTATCTGGAGCTCAAATGGAAATAAATATTGCAATTTACCTAGTCAACCAGTGACTCACTTTAAAGATATGACATTCACTTCAGAAATCTTTTAAAATCTCTCTCAAAATGCTGAGAACTGTTGCACAAGTGAAAAAAGGTCACAATCAAGAGGCAACTATACTGTTTATGCTGGGATGGGGAGGTTTCACCATTACCTCTGTATGTGACAAGGTTCCATCTGCTGCACATAAGGATTATTCATTTAAGTTTCATATACACAATCTTAATTTCTCTTATGCATTTGTAAAAGTCTGAAGGATACAAGACCAATCTAATCCTAAAAGGTTTGTTAATATCTTTCTTACTTTATCAGGTGGAATTTAATATAAATGGGTTTTTTTTTCGTGTCAGATGGCCTCTTCTGATTTCATTTTTAACAGAAACACAAAGAAGGATGTTAAGGTACAGACTTGTCTACAGGTGATTAGCACAGGAAAAGCCTTCCTTTCCATTGCACTGGCTCTTTGGAAATCTTTGGTGTACAGAGCCTTGCCTTTCTAGCAGTAGATTTTCTTAAAATGCATTTCATTTTATATGGAGGTAGAATTGTGAAATAGGTATTAATTTCATTTTACCATAACAATGAAATACTTTTACGTTAGGTGGAGTGAGTTCAGTGCAGAGACAGACTAGCACTGTCTGTCTACATCTCACAGCTTTCATCAGGAAAAGCAGCAGATACACAGGCTAGTCACTCTACTGTAGGAATGACAGTTCTGCTTTTCATATTAATCTCACTTTTTAAACTCTCTGAGACAGAAGTTGACAGTTTTAAGACAACAAAGAGAAAAAAAAGGGGTGGGAAGAAAAAGAAGAAAAGACAATTTGTCAGTCTTTACATGAAACATTGCTTTTTACTCATTTCTGGCCTCTAAATGTGAAAGATCTTGTTGGTGTCCCCAATTAAATGTAGGAGATCAAAGAATCAGTGATATAAAAACCTGCTGTCTGTCTAGCAGTATTTCAAAAGAGAGACCAACTGAAAATTATAGAAAAATGTGCCAAAAATTGAAAGAATGTAGCTTTGTTTTTTTGCCTTTGCTTTTTAAAGAAACAACAGGGAAATTGCAGGTGATCTTTCCTGAATGTTTCCTGTTATCACACAATTACGTAGGTATCAAATGGAGCATAAAATTACATGAGGTAGAAACACAAGGAATGCAAAGTTCAAAAAGTATTTGTGTCAGAAATATCAAATTATTATTTGTCCTTCCTGGCATCTACAACAATATACTAGGTACCCTGTGTGGCCTATATGACCTTATTTCTGAAGAACTTTACTTAGAAGAGTGAAAAATTTTGATTTTCAGATATTTTAAATAAATAGTAGGGAAAAAAGTATGAAATATTATGAATTTCCCATCTTTTCCTCCTACATTTCCTCTTTAAATTCACCCTTTCCAGTTATTTGAGTCCAAAAGGCTGAGTAAATAGACAAAGAAAGAAAAAATGGAGAAAAAGGAGAATTGTAGAGATGAAGATTGCTCTTTTTAACAACAATCTCTCCCCCCAAAAAAATTGGAATAATATAATTTTGCTGCAAGTGTGGGTTTTTGTTAAGATTTACCAATGCAAAAAAAAAAAAAATCTGCTGATTTTTTGAGCTTTTTTCTTTTTTCTTTGACTGTCCACATAAAAACAGATTATCTGTTAAGATCTGTGATAATTTGGTGGAGTTACTCCTTGCCTGATTCTTTTACAGCATAGAGTCAGAACTGGTCGAATTTGAGTCCTAGTGCCATTCTCATTCCCTGGTGAAGAGGAGATACCTCTGTGACTGATATCAAAGCATTGTGACATGGATTTTTGTGGCCTAGAATTCGGTTTCTGCTTTTTGATGGAAGTTTGGATACTAAGCTTTAGGTCTTCACATATCTTTATAGCTTTAGTGCTGCAATTCTACCTCCTTTAGACTGTTGCTAAAATAAACTCAAACATACCACTAATGCAAGATTTAGCTGTAACTTTGCCTATGGGAGGAGTATATTACTCAGACTTTGTGTTCTTTGCACTCATCAAATGGATGATATGTGAGTTTGAAAGGCTCTTTGATGCCAGAGATACTCTGCTATCTCCCTTGTGTAAGCTGCTTTGAGATTTCCAGATGAAAAGTCCTATAAAAGTTCTAAATGGTATTGCTGTTATTATTTATTATATATTAAGCTAGAGTAAACTGCACATTACTTTTTTATGTTTATGCTTGGAAAGGGGAAGGTATAGATAACTCATATTTGATAATGTAAGTATTTGGAACATTTGCTCTATGCCCTACCATCTGTTTCCATTATTAAAGCCAAGAGAGAGTTTTACATGGGCAGAAACAGAACAAAGATGGCAAATTCATTTCACTGTTGTATGTATTGAGTCAAGGATGCTTCTCTGTTCACTTTCTAGTTTTCATACTTCATCCAGCTGTAATTGTCTGCTTTTTGTTTTCAGTACCATTGTGCCAGTCACTAATGGTGCACATCACTGGGTTGTGAGAAACTTAATAGTTTCATAAACTTTATTACAATGTCTCTATAAACATCTCAAAATCTAAAATTACAAATAATTGCTTCTCATTAGCAATGGCCTATAAACAGTTTATTGGTTCACCAATATTGAATCTGTATAAATAATATGTGCAGGAGCAGAGGAAATAGCCTACATACTATTAAACGCACCCTGGACTATGAAAAGCAAAGTGCATGACAGCAAAAAAAAGTATAAATCCAACATAAAGAGCCACAATGAAATTTCTTGCTTTTAAACAGAACTCCCAAGGAATTAACTGAAAGATTTAGCATAAACATTTAAGGTATAATGAAATCCATAGACATACAACAAGAGATGCTATTTGCTGGTTTCAACCTTTTTCAGATTGTCTGTCATGGCCATATTTGCCTTTTGTTTTAAATTCAATAAAAATCCTTCAAGGATATATGTAGAATATGTTAATGCCTTGTACAAAATGAGTCTTCACCTTCAATGTGGTGCCTGGCCACTAAAATGATATTAATTGCCATATTAATTGCTGCAGTCTTAGCAGCCTGCTAGATAATTGCAATTATGTACAACTCAAAGGCTCAAATCTTGTAAACTGAAATGTGATCTCAGATTCCACAAACTGACTGCGGTCACTGTCAAGCATGACACGCATTACACACGACTGGTATTCAAATAAAGTCCAATATTTTCAAGAAATAATGTGTTGTAAGGTGTTTCTCATAAGACAATCCATAGCACCAGCCACATACAGGAATCTGGCATAAATTTTGGTTTCAAGGCCTTAATATTCAGACAGGCACTATATGAAAATGTATCAGAAAGTAATAAACAGTAAGAGCCATATCTGTAAGGAAAATTCCTCGAGTTATTCTCTGAGCTAGTTTCAGTTAGAAAAAAAATTCTTCCTAGTAGCTGGTATGGGGCTGTGTTTGCAGTTATGCTGAAAACAGTGCCAATAACACAAGGATGTTTTAGTTATAGCTGAGCAGTGCTTGCACAGAGCCAAAGCCTTTTCTGCACCTCACACTGCCCTGCTGTCAAGGAAGTACAGGGTGCATGGGAAGTTGGGAGGAGACACAGCTGAGACAGCTGACCCCATCTGACAAAGGCATATTCCAGACCATATAGTGTCACATTCAGCACATAAAACTGGGAAAGAATAAGGAAGGGGGGAATGTCTGAAGCCATGGTGTTTCTCTTCCCAAGTCACTATTATGTGTGATGGAGCCCTGCTTTCCTGGGTATGGCTGAACACGTGCCTGGCCCTGGGAAGCAGTGAATTAATTCCTTGTTTTGCTTTGTGTGTGTGGCTTTTGCTTTCCCTACTAAACTATCTTTTTCTCAACCCATGAGTTTTCTCACTTTTACCCTTCTGATTCTCTCCCCCATCCCACCAGGAGAGTGTGAGTTAACAGCTGCAAGGAGCTTAATTGTTGACTGGGGTTAAACCACAACAGTCTCTGAAACTGAGAAGGTGGCACCTAAGTTAAACAATTTTCAAAACTTCAGAGCCTCAAGAGGCCTTCCAGAAGGCAAAAGGAATAAGCTTCTTTAGTTCACAGGTTTCAGCTTTGTTTTCTTTGATGATTAAAAAACAGTATTATAGGGTTGTTGTTGATTGCAGGCAGAATTGCTCAAGTGCAATATTTAAATGCCTTATATAATAAGACTATGAAATTATTCCACACATGGATTGTTTAAAACAGCTGCAGTAAATTCCTGAAATTATTTCATCTAGTACTATGCCATTTTAACTACTTTTTTAATTTAGAAAAATATATGCAATTAAGGTGCAATTACCGAAAAATGAAAGTGCCAGTGTAATTAAAATACATTAAATGTATAAATATGTCCAAAATTCCTTTTGATTTATTTGTCTGCTTCTATACTCTGAATTGTTTTTTTGAGATAATTTCTTTCACATGTATTTTAGGAAGCTTAGCTGGTGGAAAACATTTCCAATATGTCAAAATCATTTAATATCTTTCCCAAAATAGTTAAATTTGCACTTATTTTAAAATCAAATTAGACATAACATCAAAAAAAGCTGTAATACTAGATCAGAATGTGGAAGTAGAAGTCCTGATAACTAATGTTCAATTAAACCAAGAACAAACTCACTGAGCATTACTTTCAGCAGAAAGACACTCCTAATTCTGCCTCCCTACAACTGAAAAGGGTTGAACTGTTTACTTAAGAAACAGGACTGAAAAACTTGGAAATGGAAAACTTAAAGGAGATGTGTCCACCTTCTCTCACAGTACAAGACATCCAGGAAAATTGACATGCAGCAACTTTATGACTGATAAAAGAAAAAACATTCTCACACCAGCAGCTTTGGGAACTAATTGCCTGAAGGTATCACCAAGGCCAAGAGCTTATCAGGGTTGAAAACAGGATTTAACATTTACAGAGATAAAAAGAACATACAAACTTGTAATAGTAGGATTAAGTGTTTGACCCTCCACTAGTTGGATTGAATGGGTTTCCTATGACTTCAATGGTGTGAGATCCAGACTGGAAAAGAGAATTTTAGAAAGGATAAAACCCTCTTGCTTCAGAATATAAGAAAGGCTTTAACAATCAGAGATTAGGAAAATATTTTTCTGACAATGAATCCCATAACTTTGTGATGGATATTTCTTCTCTCTTGTATTAATTTGGGAGTGAGTTAGTCTTTGTCTTTCTTTTTAGCCTAAAAGATGTATCAAAATCCTCATCAATCAAATGAAAGTCAGTCACAAATAGAATGGATCCAGCCTACTTAATATCAAAGTATTGTTAGAAACAATAACCAGTATATGCTGAGAAAAATTAAAATACAGGGATTTCTTCTTGTATTTAAAAGAGCATTGTACATCGACTCAAGTCCAATGGAAAGCAAATAATTTCAAGGAACTTTAGTGTATCTCGCAGGTAATATATACTGTGTATATTTCTGCAGCGACTGTAGAAATTGCTTATTTTTGACAGAATAGCAGAATTAATACTGCATATTCAGATGAAACTTGCAGAGATGATCAGAACATAGTTTAAAGCTAACCTCAGCAGTCTCACCTACCCTTTCATTGGAGAGTCCGTAGTGTCATTATGTCAATAATTAGATATGTAAATATGGGTTTATCTCCAGAGAACTTTAACTTGTTCTTTAATTTCCACTGTGAAATATTGTCTTAGTGTTACTTCCAAGTCTCTTCAAATCTAACCTATAAAAAGAAAAGAATAATGACATAATCTTAAATAGCAATAAATTTCCTATTTCTCTTTCTGATCTAATATTTTCTTGGCATGTCAAAATGTACACAAACAAACAATTGCAAAGCAAAAATTATTCCTTCTGAATTATTCTGAAAATTAATTTGAAAATAATTTTCTGACAGTTACTACTCCTAGATATCAGAATTATGACACTAAGTATGAATGAGGAAATGTGGATTTCTCTATGGAGAGAAAAAGAAAGGGTTTAATGTTGTAAATGATTTTTTAATGATCAAGCATATATTTGAACATACTTTAATTTTGTAAAATTTGTTTATAACTGATAGGTCCTATACATGCACACACAGCTGAGTATCTATGTAGGACTTCTGGGGTTCGGTCGGGACGGACGGAGACAAGAGATCTCTGAAGTCAGATCTTTGAACATGTGGTTTATTGCAAAGGGCGTGGGTATAGGGGCACTGCTTAGAGCTGCCAGACTCAGCTCGGAGCAGGCCCAAGAGAGCAAGAGAGCAAGCAGGTAAGAGAGAGAGAGAGCGAGTATGAGAGTGGAAAAGAAGTAGTAAGAGTGTCTGAAGTCCTGGTTACAATACAATAAATCATCTTCTGTACTGAATATTCTAATTGTCACTAACCAATCTAATACAAGATACAAATCCTATAGCATTTACATACAGCCTATAAGAGTTCTTATATTACCATAGAGTGTTGCATCTTAACTTCTAAAAACTACTCTTTGGACCCCTTCTGCTGAGCTAGTAGGGTCTGCTCTGACCCTTGGACCTGCCTGCAATCAAAGGGTATTGTTCAATCAGGAGGGGATTACCTTCAGTTGGCCATACCATTGTTTTCCAGTTGTTCAGTAACTAAGACTTGGTATTTCAAAAGTGGCTTTCATTTCGATGTTGCCTGTAGTTTTCATATTCCCAAAATCTTTTGTCAGGCAATCATATTTATAAGACTTTCCTGTTTCATCTTCCCCAACATATCTAGACTTTACATGTTCACTTGAAGTCACCTACCAAGAAGCCGTGTACAGAAAAGGTGTAACAATTTCCCTTTCAAGCTTGAAGAGTAATTTCTAGTGCTACTTTTAACATTGTGACTGAAACCTAAGACTACAGAAGATTGCTGCTGGATATGACTGTTGCTATTAAATCATTTAAGCATTTTTAGTATTGTTGCTGATGGTTCTGACCTCCCACTCCTTGAAATTTATTGAACTTAGATAGATTCACATGAAATTTTTTTCTAAAAAAAGAGACATCATTTTTCTATTATATTTGGGTAGACAGAGTGAAGCAGACTTTATCTGGAATGCATTCTGGATATTAAAGGTGGTATTGGGAATCTTCTCTTTCCACACAAGAAGTTTAAATGTTACTCATGTATCATGGAGAATTTCAAGAGTACTGCACAAATAGATCACCCTGGCATGTGTATTCGAGTTCAGAAGAGAATCATTAACTTGTCCTAACAAGGACATTATTAAGTTAAAGAAAATGCATCTATCAGCTTCGTGGGTTTTTGGTGAGCTGAGGGAGAAGTATTGTGGCGGATTGTAGGTGCAAAGCAATAGCAATCCCTGGTCTTTTCTACTTTGTTCGGAATTATTTATATTAGATGATCATCAACATTTTTTCTCAAGGCAGCCTCTCCTGGCAATAGTAAGATTCACATTCTTTCCTGTAAACTTTAGACAAGACCTTTATGTATATTAACTTAATCTCAGTTCCAGGATCTCATTAAGATTCCAGATAATTGATAAAAATTTCAGATAAAATCCATTTCTCATTTAATCTGTTTTTAAATAGATACAAATCATGGTATTAAAAATTAAAAATTTGCTTTTATTTTCTGTGCTTTTAAAAAAATCTGCTTGTTATCATGGCCTTTGCGGTAGTAACAGAACAATGCTTTGTAACCTTGTTATAAACATAATGCATTATTGCATCATAAATAATTCATAAGAATGAATCCTATGAATTATAGAATCGTAGAAAATTAAGGGTTGGAAGGGACCTTGAAGATCGTCTCATCCCAACCCCTCTTGCCATGGGCAGGGACAGCTCCCACCAGACTAGGTTGCTCAAGGCCTTGTCCAACCAGGCCTTGAATGCTGCCAGGCTTGGGGCGTTCACAACCTCCTGGGCAACCTGGTCCAGTGACTCATCACCCTCACAGCCAAGAATTTCTCCATAATATTGGACCTAAATTTCCTTTCAGTTTGCACCCATTACTCCTTGTCCTGTTACTACTGTTCCCAACAAAGAGTCCCTCTCGGGCTTCCTGGTAGGTCCCTTTTGGAGGGGTGTCCACACAACCTTCTCTTCTCCAGGCTGAACAGCCCCAACTTTGCTTGTCTTCATAGGGAAGGTGCTCCAGGCCTCTTATCAACTTTGTGGCCCTTCTCTGGACTTGCTCCAACAGTTCCATGTCCTTTTCATGCTGAGAACCCCGGAGGTGGATGCAGCCTGGATACTCCAGATGGGGTCTCAGATGAACAGAGTAGAGGGAGAGAATTATCTTTGACCTGCTGGCCTCACTGCTTTGGATGAGGCCCAGGATTCCCTTGGCTTTCTGGGCTGTGAGCCCACACTGCCGGCTCATGTTGAGTTCTTCATCAGCCATCAGCCCCAAGTCTTGCTCCACAGGGCTGCTCTCAACCCAGGTGTAGGACCTTGCTTTGTTGGACCTCAGGAGGTTTGGACAGGCCCAGGTCTCCAGCCTCTCCAGTCCCTCTGGATGCCATCCCTTCCCTCCAGCATGTCGACTGCACCACACAGCTCAGTGTTATCAGTGAATTTGATGAGGGTGCCCTCAATCCCACTGTCCATGTCACCAACAGGATGTTGAACAGTATCAGCCCCAGGACCACCCCCTGAGGGACACCATATGAGAGGTAACAATGAATGGATGGTACATTATCAGGTTGACTGTGGGACAATGTACTAACAAAGAACATACAGAGCAAAAAAACCCCAACCCACCACCAAATCAAAACCTTCCCAAAAAGAGAAGAATCTAAGTTTTAGATATTGGAGACTATCAATGCAGTTTGGCTAGAATGGAAAGAATCACAGCTCCAAATGAACAGAGCAGAAGTCTTTGAGGACTTGCACATTCACAATGAAAATTACACAAAGGACCATGAATTATTACTTTGAAAAATGGATAATACAGCGTAAGAAGATACTATAGTTTTCATATGATTACTGCTACAGATAATGGAGGCAGCAAGATGAGAAAGGTTTCATTAAAGTTGCATGCTGATTCTCTATTTCACTTTTAAACTCTGGTTCACACAAATTTTCCACAAGATTTTCTTTGTAGAATATTTTTTTTGCATTAGAACTATGCTATATTAATACCTTTATTCTAAGGAGTCACATTTGTGTGAGGGATATCAACACTATAGTCCAATATTGTGGGGTATTCTCATCCATTAATTATATTTCATTTTTTGCAAGAGACAGACTACATGAGTGTGGTTGTTTTGAAGAAGAGAAATGATAATATTTTAACTGATATTATTGCTAAGCCGCTCCTCATCATCTTTGAAAGGTCATGGAGAGCAGGAGAGGTGCCTGAGGATTGGAGGAAAGCCAGTCTCAATCTAGTCTTCAAACAGGCAAGAAGGAGGACCCAGGGAATTACAGACCAGTCAACCTCACCTCCATCCCAGGAAAGGTGATGAAACAGCTCATGCTGGATGTCATCTCTAAGCACATGGAAGACAAGAAGGTTATTGGGATTAGTCAGCATGGACTTTCTAAAGGAAAATTTTGCTTGACCAATCTGATGGTCTTCTACGATGGAATGACTGGCTAGATTAGGGAAGTACAGTGGATGTGGTCTATTTGGTCTTCAGCAAGGCTTTTAACATTGCCTGCCATAACATCCTCAAGAATAACCTAGGGAAGTGTGAGCTGATTGAGTGAATAGTGAGGTGGATTGAGAGCTGGCTGAATGGCAGAGCTCAGAGGGCTGTGATCAGTGGCACAGGGCCTGGTTGGAACCTTTTAGTTAGCGCTGCTTGCCAGGAGACAGCACTGGGTCCAGTCTTGTTTAACTTATTTATCAATGACCTGGATGAAGGGACAGAGGGCCTCCTCAGCATGTCTGCTGATAATAAAAACTGGAAGAAGTATCTGACACACCAGCAGGTTGTACTGACGTTCTGTGAGACCTGGACAGGCCAGAGAGCTGGGTAGAGAGGAACCTAATGAAATGCAACAAAGGCAAATGCAGGGGCTTGGACCAGGACAGGCTGGGGGCCAACCTGCTGGAAAAGCTGAGGGAGTTCAGCTGTTTAGCCCAGAGAAGACAGAGTGGAAACCTCACGAACACATGCAAATATCTTCAGGTCAGGCGGCAGGAGAATGGGGACAAGCTCTTTTCAGTGGTGCTCATTAACACGTTAAGAGGCAACAGGCACAAACTGAAATACGGGAAGTTCCAGTTGAATATGAGGAAGAACTTATTTACTCCAAAGGAGATAGAACACTGAAACAGGTTTCCAGATAGGCTGAGGTGTCTTCTTCTCTAGAGGTATTCAAAACCTGCCTGGATATGAACATGTGCAACCTGATCTAGGGCAATCTGCTACAGCAAGGGGATTGGACTAGATGATCTCCAGATGTCCCTTCCAACCCCAACACTTCTGTAACTCTGTGACTTCACTTTCTTTCACAATTTTGGTTTTGATGAGCACAACTTGACAGCACTTGAGGCTTAGATTGACTATAAATTGAAAGTACCCAGTACAAGGTTTATATTAACAATGTGACAGTCTAGAAGATCTCACAGGACTTTGCAGTTGAGATTCTCTATTCTTAAATCAAATACAGTGGTTTAGAGACCAGAAATCAATTTTGGTCTTCACTCAAATGCCACTGGCCATTGCAAAAGTTCATAAGCAAATATTTACAGCAGAATGTTGGAGTAAGACTTCTGAAGTTAGAGACTTTTTACCTTTTACTTCTATATAGAATTGATTTTATTTTTATTTTTAAACCACCAAAAAAGCCTTTCATCTCTTTATTAGGAAGAGAGAGTGTTTTCAATCTTATGTTGTTTAAGGAAGAATGCCAAAAGATAGCAAACTAAAAAGCAAGCCAGAACATTTGAAGGACTGTCATTTTCTCATAAATTCTGCCTTGAGTTCAAGTGGAAAAGAGAATCACAGAAAGAGCAGAGCTTTAATTCTCCATGTAGACTAGGGATTTTGACCTAAAATGAGATTGTGCTCCTTGTGGAAAGATGCTGGGGGTAAAATCAGATAAAACTAAGTTATATTCACATCCAAATAGAAGTTATAACGGTACAGAAATTACAGGGTAAAATGCAGCTGCCATTCCTTGGATGGAACACGGTTGGTGTGCTCCATGATGGTTCCCCATACAACAGTAAGTACCTGCTAAGTGGGACGGAATGGAGGGTGGAGCGGAGGGCAGACACTGTGTCGTGTCCAGACTGTGGAAATTCTTTCAGGGAGGGGAACTTGATGGTACTTTGCAGCTGATAAACCAAAAAGCACCTGTCAACCAGCGGAGGGAGGAGATGTCCTGCTGCTGAGCCAACAACTGTGATGGAATCTCTCTCCTTAGATGAACTTGGTTCATTATAACCTAATTGTAATATTAACACACACATCCATCCCAAAGTTGCCCACCTCCAAGGTGTGACCACCCCTCACTGGACATGTGCTCTATGTTTTTTTAAGGGTATCGTTAAAAGCGAACCGCGAGAATTTTACATCAATCAGTAACAACAGTAGGAAGGACTAGAGTCACTCAAGCTCCACCTAAACATATAGAAACAGTATAAAAATAGGTCAAGAATAGAGGAAAAGTTACAGAAGACTCCATCATAACTGCTGGGATCAGTCAACAGGCTGAACCTGCCATCTCCCCCATAGAGATGCCTATTGGGAAAGAACTGTACTCTGTGCATACTGAGTACTTTTTCTGGGGATTTTAGACAGTCATTTGAATATGTTTTTGCAGTCAGATACTGTCACCAGCAATCCTTGAACCTTAACCTGTCACAATGATATATTAATAAAGACTGTTATGATGTAAAGTGTTGGTGAGTCCTTCACAGCTGCTGGCACTTGCTGGTGGTGAGTGACATTCTCGAATAAAGTGTAAGACCTGTTGAGGGGTCATAAAATGTGAAGACCTGCTGAGGGACCTCCCTGTTGCTGTGTGTGTCCCTGAATAAGTCAGTCAAAGCGCCCTCCAGTCCAGCAGCATTGCTCAGTGAAGGGTTCTCCTAAAGGGGCACTGACAGACTGGTCAGGTACAAGGGTCTCAGCTTTTCTGGGGCACTGACAGACTAATCAAACACTAAGGGTCGAGGAAATCTCTGCACACTGATGGTTGAGGAAATCTCCTTTTCACATGACAGCTCCTTCTTCCTAAAAGAAGAATTTGACTGTGCACTCTTGTGCATTTCAGCTTGTCCAGTATGTCAAATATTACATCAAGGTGGTGATTCACACTGCCTTACATAAGTTCCCATTCTTATTTATGCACAGTGCTGTTTATTTCACTGTCATATACTGGATGTGAGTAAGAAAAGGAGAACAAATTTCTATAGATTCATGCATAAATATTCATGGATATGTATATGGATGCACCTTCATACAAACCTGAATATTATAACCGTAATATTTGCTCTCTTTTAAATTCAGCTTTTTTACCTGTGATACTTAAAATTTGGGAAAAAAAAAAGAAGTTATGATTTCTATCTATTTAAAGTGAAGTACACCTTTGAGTTTCTTTTCCCTTAAAAATATATTTACAACTATTAGTCATCTTTAGTCTTGACCAAAGTTTGACAGAGTTTTCAGCTGAATTTTTTCTTGTTATAGAATGCTGGGTTCACATCTACACTGAAGGTAGGTGTCATGTACTGTTTATTTGCTGTCTTGTAGATGAGACATTTGAAAATAGAAAATACACAGGCTCAACAAACCAGCCATGTTTTTCTACTAAGAACTTTATCTTTGTCAGTGCAAACATAGATAAAAAACATCAAAACTGAAATACAAATATTTCCTTACATTTGAGCTTCTGACTCAGTTTTCAGGTTCTCAGTTCAAATAATCATCTTCCAAGTTTTCCTGAGAACCCTTTTAGTAGCCTACTTTGAGACCACCTCTTTGAGTTTATTTACCATTATTTGTATCTTTTTAGGAACATGAGGTAAATTTCTGATTATTACCAAGTTGTTTTACTGAATTCACTGTTACATAAGATTTTACATATGTGATGTCTGTTTATTTTAGTATTGTCTATAGGATATAAAGCTTATCCTCTTGCTGAAAATGAAAGCAAAGAACGTATTATTTGCTGAGCATGGATATTTTAATAGGGCTTTCAAGTCTTCATATATATTCAACAGTTTAGTTCCCAGAGGCTTTATTTTTAATTTATCTTTAATATGAATATGTTCCATTATTTTAAATGTTAGCAAGTATAGGGGGACTCATAAAGAAAATAAAAATTAATACTGTTGTCCCTATCAAAAAATTAGCAAGCATTTTCTGTTATCCTTCGGTATTATCTTATATTCTCTATGTGCAACAACTCAATGGGTAAAACATTAGATACTGCTTTTGATGATGGGGCTGAAAAACCACATCTCTTTCTTTTAAACTGGTAAGAGATACAGGGCATAATCCAACATTTACTACACAGCCCTCCTGATTTTGCTAGATTTTGGAACATGTCTTAAGTGAGCTATACATTCTGGATTCACTCAGGAAATTAGCCCCAAAACTACCTCACAAGACATGACCTCATGCTTATAATGAGCACCGGACAATTTGTTTCAGTAATGGGTATAATG
This sequence comes from Corvus kubaryi, assembly GCF_017639235.1. Classification (NCBI taxonomy): domain Eukaryota; kingdom Metazoa; phylum Chordata; class Aves; order Passeriformes; family Corvidae; genus Corvus; species Corvus kubaryi. The sequence goes on along the minus strand of NW_024582056.1, from coordinate 1,200,026 downwards.
GCAAAAAGCCGAGGAGGGTAGGGGAGAATCTTGTCTGCTATTTTTGTCAACCTAGGAATAATGTAAGCTTTGTACAACATACAAAGCATCACTTAGGAGCTGTGCCTGAACTGCTAAAGATGAACTCTGCTCTCTTCCATAGGCAGACAGCTCTCAGTGAGAACAGTGGGTGCAGTCTATGCATGCCTGAATTTAAAATTTCTTCTAGACAGTATTGTTTTGTGGTATATTTCTTTTCCCAGTGGATGCTCTCTCAAATTCTTTTCCTCTCATCTGATTGAATGAGGCTATTTTTTTTTTCTGTTAGTACTTCAGTATCTTTACTTCAATTTCTTAATCAAAGCATTTCAACTGTGAGTCCCTTCAGTCTGTGAGCACTTTGGGGCAAGGGTTGTTTTTCACTCTGCATTTAGTGCTCAGGAGTGTATTGGTTTTTAGACCTACGCTATTCTAAATTTTAAGTAATACACAAAAACTTTATAAAGAAAACACAGATTGGGCAAGAATTGTGTACCTGCGTCTGAGTTACTTGGAAACATTCACTTCACTCTCTGGTACCCAGCATGGAGAAGGCACAGATTTTTCTCATTTCTATTTACTGACCATTGATATAAACAATTGCAGTTAATTGATGTTTTCACAAAATACTGTGTAGTCTTAGTTTTTGTCCTTCATATCTATGGAAGATAGTTAAATTTAACATTGGAAAGCAAGAGACAAAATTTTTATTGTTGAAATCCATTTACCTCAGAAACAATTGATCATGAAAAGTGAGAGAGAATTTATGATTCATATTTCTGTTTGCAATGACCGTTTGACACACTTAGACCTAAGATTTACATAAACATTTTTTTCAGAAACGAGACATTAAGAATAATTATGACATTTTATAAAAGTAATTGACAATGATCTTAATGAGAAAGAAAATTGTTCTGCCTTTAATTAGAGTTATTTTCTTGTTTTTATATTATGCAACTGACATATGGAGGTCAATGTTTCATCTACTCCTGAATGTGTACATTATACATTCTTGTATATATATATACTCAGCCCAGAAAAGCAGCATTTAAAGAAAAAGTTTAAAATTTATAAGATCAGAGAAAGGATGATAAAAAAGGAAAGTACAGAAGTGTTCAAAATAATGTATGATTGAGGGGCAGCAAATAAAATCATCTCCTCTAATAACTAGATGTGACAGTTTATAGAACTGAAAGACAACCCCTTTCAAATGAATAAAAAGGAAATAAATATATACACAATTCATCATTAACTTGAGATAATTATTCCACAACTTACCTTTTAGGTCAAGGCTCAGCAGGATTCAAATCATCCTAATATATTCATGGACAACAAGAATAACTATGTTTAAAATAGAAAAGCCACAAAGTCAATGTAAATTAAAGCTATAAACTGTCATTAGACATGTAGGATAAAGAAAAGCTTCCTCCTTATCAGTCCACAATCATACATTAGTGCTTTTTCCCTATGTGAAATTGGTTATTGTCAGGAAAAAATGCAGATGACTGGACTCAAAAGTTTCCCTTCTGGCCTGGACTAAGAATTATTCCAGAAGTAGTAGCCCCTCCGGATGAAAATGGTCTTAATTTTACTAGCAGTCATAAAAATACCTATTCGTGGGTGCTTCATGTAAAAAATCATAGAATCATAAAATGGTTTGTGTTGGAAAAGACCTTAAAGATCATTTAATATCAATCCCCATGCCATAGGCAGGGTAATCTTTCACAAAACCAGGCTGCTCAGGGGCCTATCCTACCTGGCCTTGAATGCTTCCAGGGATCAGGCATCCACAGCTTCTCTGGCATGTCACCACCCTAACAGTAAAGGATTTTTTCCTTGTATCTAATCTAAAGCTACTCTTTTCTAGTTTAAAACCATCTCTACATGGCCTTGTAAAAAACCCCTCTTCATCTTTCATTCAGGCTCCCTTCAGGTACTGGAAAGCAATGCTAAGGCCACCCTAAAGCCTTCTCTTTTCCAGGCTGAACAATCGCAATTCTATCAGCCATCCCTTATAGAAGAGGTGATCTATCCCACTAATCATCTTGGTGTTTTTAGTTTAGACTCATTCCAACAGTTCCTGTGCTGGGGACCTCAGAGCTGGATGCAGCACTTCAGGAGGGGCCTTGCCAGAATGGAGGGACAGAGTGGAGGAGAAGAGGGTCCCTTATATGGCTGGCCATGCTTCGTATGATTCAGCCCAGGATACAATCAGCTTTTTGAGCTGCAAGTACACATTACTGGCTCATGTCCAGCCTCTTATCCACCAGCACCCCCAAGTTCGCTCGTAGATGAACTCTTGATCTTCCCATCCCCCAGCCTGGATTGGTACGGACATTGCCCCAAATCAGGTGCAGCACTTTCTCTTGATCTTGTTATACTTAATGAGATTCCCAAGAGCCCACTTGAGCTTGCCCAGGTGTCTCTGGATGGTATACTGCCCTTCTAGTGTGGCAACCACACTCTTCAGCTTGGTGTCATCTGCAATTTGCTGAGGATGCACTTGATCCCTTCATCTATGTCATTAATTAAGATAATAAATAACATTGGTCCCAGTACAAACTCCTGAAGGACACCACTCATCACTGACGTCCCTTAGGATTCTGAGCTGTTGACCACTACCCTCTGGATGCAACTGTCCAATTAAATCCTTATCCACCTGAAATGAGTACTTCATGTCTAAAGTCCACAAAATGCCTCTCAGTCCTTCTACATGCATGTTGCTTTTGCTGAATGTCATGGCTTAGGAATGGCACTCCCCAGTTTAGTGCCCCATGCCCCACTGAGACTATCCCATATCAGATCCCACTTATTTGCTCCCCCCCTCTCCCTTCCCCCTTCCCCTTCTCACTTCGGGAATGGACTTGAAACCTGGAAGCACAAAAAGGTGATAATCATGGATTGAGATAAGAAACAATTTACTGGTAAGAGGAGTGAGTTAAGAAAATGAACTGTAACAATATTAATAAAAAAGTATACAAAAAGAGACAGTTCCCATGCAAAAATGCTCACTGCAGACCCAGCAACAATGAACAATTTTTCCCTACACCACCACGCCCTTCTTCTCACTGCAATGATGACCTGAAGTGGTATAGAATAACAATCTAGTTATTCAGAGGTCCCATCCCCTCCTGTTCACAGCTACTGTGAAAAAATTAACTCTGTCCTGGCCAAAACTAGGTCATTGGATCATTCAATACAAGAACATTAAGAACATTCCATGACTAGCCTTCTGTTTTCCTTGAAATTAAATTTTATTCATAGTAAATGGGAATCTCTAGGCTTAGAATATGGCAGAGAAATAAGGAAAACAAAATCTTCACAGTTCAGGAAGGGTGGACAGACTGTGTGTACCTTGACATCAAACTTTACTTCTTTTTTGTTTTCCCTTCTCATTTCTGTAGTCCATGTGAGCTCAGGTCATGCCAGGCTGAAACTTCCAAAATACTCAGCCAATTAAGGTAATTCTTAATGTGTACTCATGGCAACTGTTGGTATAAGATACTGCAAAAGTTGTGTAAGTCAGCATGCCAAAAAGTAATTGGTGGCAGTATTCCAGAAAGAATTAAATTCACTGAATAGCTGTTAATAAGGTTTTTACTCAGGGGTATTTCTCTCTTATGCTTTGTGTTAGTAACCTTAACAACAGAACTCTCCCTCATGAGTTAGTGAAATAGACTAGATAAAACAATATAAACGGAACATATAAAAATTTCTATTAAATGATACAAAGCTTAAAGACTTTCCCTAATGCCCTCATCAATTATAATAGAGCATTTCACATACACATAGGATGCAGAGGTTTTGATGAATCATCTAAGAAATACACATGTGTACGTTTGCACATGCATGTACATGCATATATGAAAGAAGGAAACTGCTTTTCTCTCTTATATCACAGTCATAGAAGCAATCCACATAATGAGGAAGAAATCATGTACAAAATAGCAGAAGGGAATTACCAAAGACCCTATTCTTCAACTGCAGCATGGGCAAAAAAAGATAGTCCTATTATAGGGAGTGGCATGAAGTTCACATGAAGAGTACGAATTTTAGGAATTTTGGGAGTTCCCTGTAGTCCAGAGTTCTCCTTTTCACCCTGAAAATTGCTTATTAGCACTTGTAGCTATCCCCCACATCCTCATCTCAACATCGTAACTACCTAACAACAGTCCTGAACTTTTTTCACTTCAATCAAACAAAAAGGGATTAAAATCCCATATTTAAATAATTTCATTTGTGAAAGAGTTGTACTCTCCTGATCCCACTACTCATGAAGCACCCACAGGCAGACTAAACTACTGCATATAGTAGGACCAACAATACTATAGATTTGGTTCAGGTTGCTCTGAAAAAATCTATTATACTAACCATGTGTCCTCTGTAAACACATTTTTCTGTAAAGCTTGAGTCAGTCCCCAGTGAAACTGTGCCAAAAGATATCTGGGAGGAACATGTCAGCAAGTACTTAGAAGTAATCCTCACATCTTTCCTCCAGTAATTCATTTTGCAGTACCCTTTCCTGTCAAACTTGAGATGAAAAAATTGCCCCCTCTGCACTGATGAGATTGATTTCTTTTACAGGCAGTGTTGTAACTAGTTTACGTAAAATGAAATGTTTGTCACAAAAAATAAACCACACAGTGTCACTGAATAAAGGAGCAAAGTGTTTCTTTATACTGATGGGAAGACTTATTTTTGAGTAGGACAGAAATATCCAAAGAATGTTTTCTAATCTGTTGTTTAACACTTTCTTTTCTGTTTGTCTGACAATGCAAATAGCATGTTGTGTTATAGCTAAATGGTTTAAACTATTAAGGCTTATTCTAAGCTGGTCTAAACATATCCCAAAATATAGGCTATGCCATGAGTAATTTTCATATAGCTATTCATCTTTTTCTTCTCAAAGGTGCTTTGCATTGCAAGAAGAGCTACATGGACCAGGAAATCTGTTTTCTAAAAGTTGAGAGAAATGGAGAAAACTGAACAAAAAGTGTCAACAAATTTACATGTGTATTATGCCAGACCTCTTAAAATTTCTGTCTGTGTATATTTCTGTGATACACAAATATCTTAACTTACATGCATCATCACTTATTTCAGTAATTTTCTCTATAAATGGTCCATTTATGACAAAAATACTACAAAACTTACCTAGCATGAATCATGGAGAAACATGTTAACCTCTTCGTTTTAATTAATCTTTCTGTTTAAAACAGTGGTCACTTCAGAATTTCAGGAAAGTCAGAAAGGATTTCTGGTGTTCAATGACTAGGGACCTCAATAGGTCCACTCCATATAGACAACTTAGGAAAGGAGAGAGAGATCTCTTTGAAATGTTGAGGGAAATGGAGAAAACTGAACAAAAAGTGTTACCAAATTTACATGTGCATCCCTCTGTTTATGAGAGTACTATTTTACTCTAAGTACTGCATAAAATCAAGATGGCAGGGAAAAAATAATTGTGTACTAAATTATACTTCGTTTGGCTTTATGCTGATTTCCATTCAAGTGAACTTTCCTTATGTCTTTTTTTGGAAAGAAATATGAAGAAGAAGAGGGGTGTTACAGATTTACTTGAATCCCTTGAGCATCCTGCTTATCTACAGAATGGGACTTCACCTTGTCTCTTCAACTTGTACTACTGCAGCTGTTACACTCTGAATGACCATGTAGTGCACTATTACTCAGTGGTTAAGAATAGGATGTAAATGAAACAAGGTATATTTACAGGACCTTCTGTTTTCTCTGGGCTAGAAAAATATTTGATTAATAGTAACAGCATGAACTTGAACGTGTATCTCACAAATTACATTCTTGATTAAAATTCTGACTGCTCAAGCTTGTCTTTCCTGCATTTTGACTAAAAGTTCTGCCTGAATATGTTCAAAAGGAAGGCAAAGATAAAATAAAATACTTACATTTTGAACAAAACTGCATGCTTCTGGGAAAACATGTAATTCCAGTATGATGTTTTTTAATAGAACACATTATTTTCAAATTGTTTTGGCAAGGTCACTGAAACATTCCTCTTGGGTTAGTGGTCTTTAAAAAATTTTAGTGAAGTGCTAGAAGTATGCAACATGTTCTAATAGCAAATAAAGGCTGGTTCCTATCAAATGAAAGGATGTCAAAGATTACAGGACCTTCAAGCATGGAAAATACCTCCATGTATTTGGGTGTCCTAATTTCTGAGAAATAGGCAACTGAATTCAAATAATTTTCAATAAAAAGGGAAACCTTTTTTTGAACAATATCTGGTTCCTGGTTGGTACATGGGTCAGTATATATCTATGCTTTTTGCTAGGGTTTTCTTACAAGCCTGACACCTATGAATAAGAATCAAATTTTTCTTATAGACAATATTAAAAAAACATTTAAACCTTGAAGAAATTCAGTGATCTTTTTTATAGCCTAACTTATAGTAAGTGGAGTATGACACTGCTTGTTGTTTCTGGTCAGTTTCTGGTTCTGTCTCTGGTTTCCTTGGAGACCTTCTGCAGGTCACTTCCACGCCCTTTGTGAATCACAGAAAGGTTTGGGTTCAAAGGGACCTTAATGATCATCTCTTCTGGCATGTCTCAAGTGGAACAACAAGATCAGATTGGATATTAGAAAAAAAAAATCACTGAAAGAGTGGTTGGAATAAGTTGCCCAGGGGGGTGGTGGAGTTACTATCTCTGGAAGTGTCCAAGAGACACTGGATGTGTCACTTGGGGATATGGTTTAGTGGTAATTATGGTGATCTGGGTCCACAGTTGTACTACATGTCCTAGAAGGTCTCTTCCAACCTTGATGATTCTGGGATCTATTTCCAAAATCCTCTGCCATGGAATGCGCACCTTCTAGTAGACCAGGTTGCTCAAAGCCACATCCAACTTTGCCTTAAGCACTTCCAGGGATGGGACATCCACAACTTCTCTGTACAGTCTATACCAGTGCCTAACCATCCTCACAGTAATGAATTTCTTCCTAAGATCTAATCTAAACCTACTGTCATTTAGATTAAAAACATTTTGCTTTGTCTTGTCACTGCATGCCCTTGTAAAATGTCTCCCTCCATCTTTTTTATAGGCTCCTTTCAGGTACTGGAACACTGCTGTAAGGCCAAAGAGCCTTCTCCATGCTTCACAGCCTCAGCTCTCTCAGCCTGTCTTCACAGGAGAGGTGCTTCAGTCCCCCTCTGGTCATCTTGGTGGACTCCTCTGGACTCACTTACACAGCTCAATGTTGGGGGCCCCAGAACTTGGTACAGCACTCCAGGTGAGGTGTCATGAGGGCAGAGTAGAAAGGCAGAATCACCTCCCTTGATCTGTTGGCCGTGCCTCTTTTGATGCAGCTGGGTCACAGTTGGCTTTCTGGTCTGCAAGTGAACATTGCCAGGTCATGTTGAGCTTCTCATCAACCAACAACCCAAGTCCTTCTCTTCAGGGCTGCTCTACATCCAGGCACCCCCCGGTCTCTATCTGTATTTGGGATTGCCCTGGCCCAGGTTCAGGACCTTGTACTTAGCCTTGTTGAACTTCATGTACATGTTGTCATCAGTGGTACTAATTTGATGTATTTAATCCTTAACTTTCTTGTCTTTTGTTAGTAGTGTGTGAAAAACAAATACCTCAGAAGTTCTGAAAAAATCCTTCACCATTTCTGCCACGCTTTGCTCATTTTGTGTAAAACTTGTTGGATAATTCAGCTTCAGACATGGGACTTCCTGAAACCCTCCATTTTGGCAGACTTATTTCTGGTGAATAATTGTCTGAAACACATCACTCAAGTCCATTCTGATTTGCTTCTGTGTAGGAATCCAAAATTCAGTAAGGAAACAAGAAACTGTTCTGGGGATCTGACACAAACTGGGAACTATTGTAAGTCTTCAGGAAAAACTGGTTTTAGTCAGATTTCAAAAAAAGAAAATTCTAGAAACAACACTCTGAGTATTGGCAGAAGATCCAATGCTAACTGAATATTATTTTTTGATTCTTTGTTGCAAAGTAGTGAATGGAGTCCTGAAGAAAGACTGCTTGGTGACTGAAGTGGTTGATATTGGCTAACCAAAGGTGCATTTACAAACTATTTTGCTTTACAAATTCTTTATATACTATCTTTTCTTATTGAAATGTAGACCTTCTCCATTTGGTAACCTCATTTAACTTTATCAGCATTTGAGGAACAATGCAATTGATCTGAAGACAACCCAACATCCTTCTCTGAGTGTTTTAAAGGATGCTGATAATGAAGTTTGGTAACATTAAGATTTCACCTAATTCTTTTTCTTTCCATTTGTAAAATTTTCTTCTCTGTTATGCTTTATTCTCAGTTAGTCTGATTCTGTCATTCTTTACTCAGTCTTGAAAATATCTTTTTAATTTAATTAATGGAAACTAAAACCAAAATGTGAACTGATCTCTTATTTTCATGATACGTATCTTCCATTTTAAGAAAAAACCTTTTGAAACAAGTCACGTGGTACAAATGCCCTTCTAGACAAATTTCATGCATCACTCACAATTCCCTAAACTCTTTATATTTAATCTTAATTTCAGGTAAAATGCAAACAGGAGGCAGTCATTCCTATTTTAAAGCTCACAGACTACTATTAAAAGAAACAAGAACTCCTGCCAACTCTTAGCCACTCTACAAAAAGAAAATCATTATGGACTAGAATGAGCTTCTTTTTACTGCAAAATTTTCCATTTATACTGACAGTTTCCTACAAGTAAGTGCTTTTAAACTGTGCCCATGATAAGCAGTATGGTTTTCAGTCAGAGGCTGACAATTTGTATCAAATTTTGAGGACCAGCAGATGGTGCTATTGCAGGTGGCTATCTTGTTTGGTTTTGTTTAGTTGGGTTTTTTTTTCTGACAAAAACTGGCCATAAGCTCTCAAAAACTGCACTTATTGTCAGTCAAGGCCTGGTGTTTTTCAAAAACTGTGGATGTTCTTCCTACATAAGTCTGTATATCCAGTGGTGTTATTTTCTTAAAGATATATTATGAGTTTTAGTCGTATAAGCAACCTGATATTATATGGTGCAAGAAAATTGTAGTATTTGCCTCCCTGGAATGAAGGGATAGTACTCAAGTCAGAATAAGCAACAGACTCCTGCAAAGACACAGTATTCTGGTTCCATATGGTCTAAACAGAGCAACTTGAAATTACTAAAAATGGAAGTGTTTCATTAAACTCTCTTAGGTATAGAAATGTAAAAAGGACTGTGCTTCCAAGCACATAGCATAAGTTTTCTCTAGACAAGCAAAACAGAAGTGAAGCATCTCAAGACAGGGGCATCATTAAAGCAATGACAGTCTTTTTGACAAATCTGTAATTTATCAAAGGTACAAAGCTTTTTGTAGGTTGGAGCAGAAATTGGTCATTACCTCCAATAAAAAGTAGAGAAGAAAAGGAAGAGAAAGTGGACAAGGACTTAAATTTAAAAATATAATAAAAGTTACAATAAAAAGATGAAGTCACTTTTCTTGACTGACACCAAGGAAAAGACAAGCCTTCCCCCTTGAATTTTATTTTCAGAACCAGTTTCCCCATCGAACAGAGATCAGTCAGTGCCTCCGTGACCAGGATGTTCGTACCCAGGTACAGAACCAGTGGCACAAGACATTCAGTGAAAGAAGGCAAGTGAGAACTGCCTTTCTCTCAAGGGTATTACATGAGCTTTTTTTTTTCTACAACTTAAAATACAAAATCAAAAAGAAAAGGGAAGGGAAGGGAAGGGAAGGGAAGGGAAGGGAAGGGAAGGGAAGGGAAGGGA